>NC_064412.1:3925000-4027500 GCF_023375975.1 Astyanax mexicanus
CTTATCAGGTTCACATTCTCTTCCCCAGACCAGACTTTGGATGATGTTGGGTTACAGTAACATGAGCTTCGGCATTCCATTCTCTGAAGCTCTCTTTGTGCACGCTCCTCCACCCCCTCCATCCACCTTGTTCTGGGAGCAGATGAGTAGAAGTCCAGAGTGGTCATCCACGCAGACCTCGGCCTGAACCCTCTGAACCGCACGGCCTGAATCCTGACGGCTGCATATCTGTGCCGTGGAGAGAAGTGACTGATGAGCAGAGGATGAGCTTGTTTACAGACATTGTTCACATGCAGGAAGAGCTTCAGTGAGATAAACAGGGATGACCAAAAACATCACGAGCACTGAAAGGCCTGTTTTGAAGGTCTGGGACTGGGTCAGTTACTGATCAGCCAAAACATCAACATCTCCTCTATAATATAACTCATTATAACTTTACACTCAAAATATAAAGTATATATATTTTATTATCCTTCAGTTTCTCAGCATACAAATAGTATCCTCTTTTTATCCATGGTCACAGTTTTGGCCCTATTTTAACAATCTACCAGCAACATGCAGCTTGATTTAGGGCGCGTCAGTGTGTCTTTGCTATCATAACAACAAGAAAAGTACACCTTGTGCTGCTGAAAGAGCGCAAAGGCATGTACGAATTCTCTTAATTAATCATAGATGTGGTTAATTTTGGGCATAATCTTACCATCTAACTGTTCCCTTTAAGAGTCAGGTGCGCTCTGACTTTGGCGGATTGCTATTTTAACAGAGCATCATTTACTGCCAACATAGCAATGAACATCTGACTGTTAATGTCTGTCTAGGTTGTGTTCAGTCAGTGGAACACACCTCATTTCCTGTTGGTGGTCTGATTTTTTTTTTTGTTTCTAGGCACCATTAGAAAGCATGATATGGAGTGCATCTTTTTAATTATTTACATTTTTAATTAATTTTATTTATTTGTATTTATTTTTTTATTTATCAAATTTGTTTTTTTTTATGTTTTTATGTCTTAGTTTATTATTACTATTATTAATTTTATCATTCACTTTACCATTCTTATCATTTTACTTTACGCTTACTATTATTATCCTTTTCTTAATTTTATATTTAATAAATTCTTTTTTAACCTGTCAAAATTAGTTTTTTTTTAAGTTAATTTTTTTTTCTTTTTGCATGTATATTTTATTTATCTATATTAAATGTTGGTTTAAAATTTGTATATCTTTTGTTTATTATTATTTTACTTTATTGATAGATTGATTGATTGATGTAAATATATTCAGAAGCACTGATGCTATTTAACGGTTCAGATGGAGTAAGTGTGAAAATAGACTGTTGCTGGGCTGAAAGATAGCGATGAGCATTGTGATGTGTTCATCATCCTCTAGTCTAGCCTTTATCAGTCTTACAGGATGCTGTTGGCTGGTTATATCTGGTTGGTGGACTATTCTGTTCTCAGCCCAGCAGCAACAATGAGGTGTTTAAGAACTCCAGCAGCACTGCTGTCTCTGATCCACTCATACCTTCAGGACAACACACACTAACACCTCATATACCACCACCATGGCAATCTTCCATTGCTGCTTGTAGACAAATGAATACATGAGCACCATTTACCTCCTCTGGTAGTTGCTGTAAGTAAACAGCAAAACAATCTAAAATAGCTTCTTCTCATTAGAACCTGAAAACTGAGGTTTTTAGATCTAGATTTTTAGATCTAGACTAAACTAGACCTTTTTAAGAACCCTAAAAGACAACAGAGCAGTCCAGGAGATTTACCCACTCGACAGATTCACAATAAACTTGCTAAATATGAAGATTATTTTTTTTATTTCAGAATATTCCTGAGAATACATGCAGCCCTGAAATCCTACAAAATTATACTTAATCACACAGATCCGGGTAAATGGAAATAGTTACAACACACCTCCTTTCACGATTACCCTCCACTTTCAGTGTGTATTTCAGTGATGGAGCTATTTTACTGTACAGCATCACCTGTTTCTCAGGAGCTAAACGATTATGTGAACAATATCTGTTCCAACCAAGCCAGATATGATCTTTCATAAAACTCTAGAGCAAGATTTTCTCACATCCAGCCAGATTATTACAGCAAAAATCCCCCCTCTCGAGAAGAAATCAAGCCGCACTACTGGTAATAGCCTTCGGAGACGTGAAATCCACTCTGTAATAACAGGGTTAAGATAATAATAATACAGGGTTTAATGGTGTTGCCAGCGAGTCGGACCTGAGGGAGACCCTCCAGCCGGCTCAGTGTAGATTGGAGAATAGTCAGGTATGAACTGATCTAGTTAAGTGGTTTTATTGCTGGAGTCGGGTTTCCTGGCTGCCGTTCTGGAGCCAGAGCTTCTGGGCTTTGTTTCTAATAGCATAAGGGAGGTGCTTTAATTCCTAACAAATAGAAATGATTACTTTTATTTAATATACATCGTTAATAAGTTAATAAATAACACAATTCCTTAACAAAGTCCATTTACATAAAGAAAACATTGTGTTTTAATGGGGCTCTAAACCCAAAATTGGAGGGTTAGTTTGGGAGGGGCAGTGGGTGATGTATGGGTTTAGGGGCTGGGCAGGAAAGAGAGCTGATTGGCTGAATGGCTGAAAGGAAGCAGCAATGTGCCTCTAATAGCGTTGAGAGGCAGGTGATTGGATTTCGGCAGGGGGCGGTATTATTAATTGACTGATTTGCATATTGTGATATAGTTAACGTCATACTTGCCTTCAGAACAGTTGGACCTGAGACGGCACTGCAGAAGCGGAAATTGCTAAAATAAAAGCATTTTTTTAAGTTTAGGAAATGTTTCTAAAAAATTTAAGAAACACATTTCAGCTATTACCCCTTATGCCCTCCTCGGACATTTTTGTACAATTTTGTCACCTTTTTTTTTTCATTTGCTGATCATTTTGGCTCATTTTTGCAGAAAACCTGCTTTTTCATTATATTTTACTCTCCAAGAGTCTAATTACCACCAATGCCTCATCTATCTCATTATGTTTTATGGAAAATAATCATTTTTTTGTGTTTTTTTTTTTTTTTTTTTGCAAAAAAAATGCAATAATTCAAGTAATTAAATTGTCATTTAAAGGGTTAAAATCCTGAAACTTATTTAATGTTTGGTAGTTTTGAGTAGGTATGAAATTGATTTAGTGATGTATGAAAAAAAAAAGCAAAAAAAAAAATATTGATGTATGATGATTTAAGAACAGTTCTTTGGGGCGTGTACATTTTTGCCACAAATGTGTCCAGAGGGTGCAACATTTAAGGAGGGCATGAGGGTTAATGGAAATAAATATGGTTTAGGATTCAGTAGCTTGTGGTTTGTTTTAAATTTCATTGTTTGTTTTGTTTATGAAGTTTAACCTGATTAAATAATTGATTCTTACTATAGGTTGCACATTTACAACCTTTGCAGCATTAAAAATGAGTAATCACAATGTATTCTCAATTTATTCCCGAATGAAAATAGATTTGGGTTGATTGATTGATTAATCATTTGTTTGCAGGTTATACGCATTCATATTGCTAAATTATTACTATTTTATACTAAATCAGGGACTTGAGAAGATACTGTTTATGAAATTGACCAGCATTCATGGATTTTTTGTTTTTTTACTAATTGTATATAAGTAAATTTTGTTGCAATAATATATTTTTTTAAAGAAATCAATGTTTTGTCGCATTTTCAAGAATTATTACAAAAATACCCTGAAATATCATGATTCCACCACTAATCATGAGTTCAAATCCCTTTAAGGGTTCAGTTATCATTTTGCTCCAGGAGTAAATCAGCATAAAGTTATCCAAAAGCAGTGTGTAAGACTGGTGGAGGAGAACATGATGCCGAGATGAACTGTATATTTTAAGATGATGATTGTTGTTAGATAGGAGTCCATACACACATTATTCATCCACACACAAAATCATAAGCACTGTCTGGTTTTACGGATATGGTTCCAGGTATGGTTCAGCTCTGAATCTCAGGGTTTGATTTCTCCTCTTTGTTTTCTGTCTCTGTTCAGAGGTGAAGTCCACGGGCACGGCTCATCACTTCGCCTTCCTGCTGAACTCCACAGACTACAGGATCCTGCGCATGGACGAGGATCACGACCGCATGTATGTAGGCAGTAAAGACTACATCCTCTCTCTGGACCTGAACGACATCAACAAAGAACCTCTTATTGTAAGAATACCCCTCTATCACACATATCATATTATTTATATCTACTATATACAATTCTTCAAGAGGTTTGGACATGAATAGTGAAGTGATCCAGACTATGAAGGAACACATAAAGAATCATGTAGTAACTTAAAAGTGTTAAATAAACCAAAAAACTTGCAGTTTCCGAGGCTGGTAACTCAACTCTTGCTTACCTGGGCTGGTCCTGATGTGTGCCAGTTTCATCATAACATTTTTGTTGGTCTTTACAATGGCACTTTTGTGGATACTTTCAAAGTGAAATCTGACTGACCTTCACTTTTTTCATAATTTAATTTTAGATCTTTATTTAGTTGAGTAGTTGTTGCTTCTCATAATCTGGATTCGAACATTACTCAAATATTCACTATTCACTGTATACCTGTAACTCTACCTCTTCACTACTTTACTTCAACTGATGCTCTCAAACACTTTATTAAGAGACAAGAAATTCAAGTAATTAACTCTTGATGAGTTCAGCACAGCTGTTAACTGAAAGCCTGAATTCCAGGTGACTCTACCTCATAAAACTGACTGAGAAAATCCAGCAGAGATGTGCAAAACTGATCATCCGTTGTACTTTGAAGAGTCTAAAATAAAATATAAAACATTTTCTGGTTTGTTTTGACATGTTTTTGTCTACTAAATAATTACATATATATTTTTCTTCATAGTTTTGGATAACATTAATATTAATTAGCAATACAGAAAAAGTTTAAATAATAAAAAAAACACAAAATTTTTTAGTGTGTTTAAACTTTTGACTGGTACTATATATGTGGAATCAGTTTGGTTGCCTATTGGCCTTTCAGTGTTATTAATGTTATTAACAGCTCCTATTCTAAATAAAAGAGAAAACATTTATTTAAATGAATCAATAAATCAAAAAATTAACCAATTAACCAATCAGTCAATCAATCAATCAATCAATCAATCAACCTTTATTTTCACTCTGGACTACATTGAGAGTGACAGTTTAGAAGGGATTAAAACATGAGAGAGGAAATTAGAAATAATAATAAAAAAATAAATAAAAATAATAGATAGGAAAATCTAAATAATATGACCATTAAAAATTAACATAAACTTAAAATTAACTTTTTATTGATACCTATATTTTAATTTGTCATTGTTTCTAGTATTTTGTTTCTTATCTTATAATGTGCTATGTACAGCACTTTGTTGCAGCTGTTGTTGTTTTTAAAGTGCTCTATAAATAAAGTTGAGTTGAGTTGAGTTGAGTAAAAAGTAAAGAATTTCTAAAATATAAAAAAATGATTAATAATAATAGTAAAAGTAAACGATAAGAATGATAAAGTGATAAAATGATTAATATTTAGACTAAGATCATAATAATCAAATAAAAAAATCAATCAATAAATAAAAAAAAATAAATAAAAAGTAAGAACAACACAAATTCAAATAGTAACTGTACCATTGCTTTAATATGAAATATGTGCATTTATATGTGAGTCAGTTTAGTAACTACTATAAAACTGGACTTTAACCCTTAAACTTTGTTATTTATTACATATTCCTTAATACATATTACAATCATATTCAGTATTAATGTACCAGATTTAGTAGAGTGCCCCTGGGCTCCATTGTAGGGCCCATTTAAATCAAGTGATGTAAATCATAGTAGGAATTAGTTCTGGCCCTACCTACAGGGTTTAAAGTTTTATACATGTTTTAAGGGGTTAATTCTCTTTTCTTGTGTTGTTCTAATGTTACTTTGGACTGGTTTTTAATCTTTTATATTTCTATCCCTCTATTTCACAGATCCACTGGCCCGTAGCTCCTCAGAGGAGGACTGAGTGTGTTCTATCAGGGAAGGACATCAATGTAAGTGTCCAACGCCCTAAAAAACTTTGGCTTAAAATGGGCAAATTCATGATAAAAGCTCAGTGACCCTCAACTCTGCCTTTTTACGCTCTGATCTGTTCATCGCACATAAATACAGAACCATATATGGATGAGAATTGTTTCTGAGGCAATACTGCAGCGGCCGTTCATAAGCCAGGCCTGACCTCTTTTCAGAAAAATACATTTGGGGCCAGTTTGAAAAAAGCTTAAAAACAACAAAATATTTTATTAATATATATTAGTTCACTATAAAAATGAAAAACATTGAGTTTACATCAAATATAATGTAAGACCAATTGGTCTATTCTTTCTCTTGGCAGTGTGGGCATTGCGCCAAGTCCTGCTGGAAAATGAAATCCACATCTCCATAAAAGCATGAAGTGCTGTAAGATTTTGTTGGATAACACTGCACTGACTTTAGACTTGATAATAAAACACAGTGGATTTAATTTTCCAGCAGGACTTGACACACTGCCCACACACATTTAAAAGTACAAATTTGTCTTAAATATTATACTAATTTTCTGAGACACTGATTTTTGGGATTTCATTGGCATCAAAAAATGCATAAAATAGATTACTCTGTGTATAATACATCTACACCTCTGTAAAAAAAAAAAAATAAGAGAGCACTTCAGCTTCTGAATCAGTTTCTCTGATTTTGCTATTTATAGGTATATATTTCAGTAAAATTAACATTATTTTATAGAATAGTTCTATTCTGTAAACTACGGACAACATTTCTCCCAAATTCCAAATACAAAAATTCTCATTTAGAGCATTTATTTACAGAAAATGAGAAATGGCTGAAATAACAAAAAAGATGCAGAACTTTCAGACCTCAAATAATGCAAAGAAAACAACAAGTTCATATTCATAAAGTTTTAAGAGTTCAGAAATAAATATTTGGTGGAATAACCCTGGTTTTTAATCATAGTTTTGACATCATGTTCTCCTCCACCAGACTTACACACTGCTTTTGGATAACTTTATGCTGCTTTACTCCTGGTGCAAAAATTCAAGCAGTTCAGTTTGGTGGTTTGATGGTTTGTGATCATCCATCTTCCTCTTGATTATATTCCAGAGGTTTTCAATTTGGTAAAATCAAAGAAACTCTTCATTTTTAAGTGGTCTCTTATTTTTTTTCCCAGATCTATAAATGAGTTTCAAATTTTGAACTGAATTACTGAAATAAAGAAACTTTTTAATGACATTCTATATTATAAAATATTATAAAGTAACAGCTCACCCTGATGAAAAAAAATATATACTTTATTACTTAAAACATATTGAGAAATGTGTAAGTATGCTGTAAATATACTAACAGATTTATGTACTTACTTCTTAAAATATATTAAAAGTACATTACTATTATGCTTTCATCAAATATTTAGTAAACTTATATTTTTTAAAAAAGTACAATATATTGTATTTTTAAAAAATAGGCTTCTATGAAGTACACTTTTAGTTTAATGTAATTCAATATACTTCTAAAATACTTATTTCCAAATATACTTTTTTTTAGCAAAGTGTGTTAAAACAGCTGTTACAGTAGTTAAAGCACTTAAAGTGCAATGTATCATGTAACTTTTTAGAAAGTAAATCAAATACTACACTGGTAAAATGTTTTAAAATATATATTTAGTTATTGCATTGATATAACCGTTAAAATGTATTTCAATGATCTGTAATTGTAATTAGGAAAATATAAATATAAGTGAATTATAGGATACAGTGTCAAATAACACATTTAAATGTCATAATAAAATGTGAAGTACTAAAATTCTTAAAAATATAGTACAGTATATTAAAATATATATATTTTACCCAACGTATAAAAAGTATACTAGAAGTGTGCTACTTACAGAAGACAGAAACAAGAAGCATATTTGTACTCTAATGTAAATAGATCACATATATGTTCTAACACCAATTCTTAGTACATTCCATAGTATGTGTTTAAATATATTTAAGTATATTTATGAATTAAATTGTTGCATTTTAGTACAGTTAAGTACACTTAGCACAATTTAAGTAAGACTTTTCTACTATTTGTTTTATACAATTAAAGTATAATAAGTACGAAATTAGTTGTTTAATTTTAGCACTCTTTAAATATATTTATTAATAATAATGATGTGGCTACAAGAACACTTTAGTGCACTATAGCATAATAATGCGTAATATACTTTAATACACTTTATTTTTTTCACTAGTATGTGAGTGTGTGTGTGTGTGAGTGTAGTTGTGAGAGACAGTGGTCACTATTGTTTATATGAGTGTGAACTCTTGAGGCGTATGGTGTGTTGAGGTTCTCAGAGCTGTGGTCTCTTTTTTAGGGCGAATGTGGAAATTTTATCCGGCTAATCGAGCCGTGGAACCGGACTCATCTCTACGTCTGTGGGACGGGGGCTTATAACCCCATCTGCACCTACGTGGACAGAGGTCACAAAGCTCAGGTAAGCCATCCGGCACAGGTGACCTGCTGTAACCCCAAGGTCAGGAGGTGAAAATGTCTTTTGGTTCAGTTACAGGGGTTCAGACTGATATACAGATCATTGATTGGGCCAAGAGCTTCTATATGAACACTTTTGGGCAGATTTCCATAGAATTAAGATATTAATCTTAGTTTCCCTGGATACTGTTTATTTAAAGACTAGACTTAAACCCTGTTTGGAAAACTACCCCCTTGAATTTTGACCATTTTTTTTTTTATCAGATTTAGGTGTAGTAATTAAATTTAGTGTTAGTGTTAGTGTTAGTTAAACTAACAGAACAACTTACCTAACATTTTTTCACATCAACTACAATGTAAAAAAAAAACTTTAATCTTTAAATCTTTAATATCTTTAAAATGTTAACTGTACAGCAGTAGGTGATATGTAGATAATTAGTAATATGTAATAAAATAATTAAAACATATTAATTATGTTAAAAGATGAAAAAAAAATGATTGGGAAGGTTGTTTAGTCCCACTTTATAATAAATGTTGCTAATAACTGTGTAGTTACATATGAACAATCATGTAATCAAGCATTGGTATAGATTTATTACAGTTATGGTTACAGGTTACAACGGGATTGTTTTCTTATCAAATACAAAGAATAGTGTATGTATATATATATATATATATATATATATATATATATATATATATATATATATATATATATATATATACCTAAACACTAAAACAAACATGAAAAAAGGTGTTCTAAATTACATACAATTAGTTAAAATGGTTGTGCTATTGTTTCATTGGCTTTTTATAAACTTTTTCTTCTTTGGCTTGTTTATAGTCTATTCTGATTAAAACAGGCCTCAATTAGTGTTATAATGTGCAACAAAATAAAAAAAAGAAGAAAATACATGATGTCCATGTATTTGTAATGGGTGCAGGATCTGAAAGGGTTAAAATGTTTTGTCCCACATTTATTATAAAGAGAAAAAGTTTATCAGGCTCAGAGATTCTCCCCTAATATGTAACACTGTAAAAGCAAGGTGTTTTTATTTTTCTTTATTTTTTTTAAATATACTTTATTAATTAATTCAGCGTATTGCATCAAAGTATACAAATGACATAATTACATTAATATATAATGCACAGACAATTCACAATTTAATATTTAAAAAGATAGAAAATCCCACGTTACCTTTTTGTGTTTTAATGTGCGGACTCCTTCGTCGTTTCAGTTCTACTGTAATGTGTTTAAAGACGCAATCACTTGACACAAAGTGCTGGTCACATCTTATATTCCACAGTTTATATTTTACAATATAGAAAATAAACCAGAAAATGTATTTTTCTGAATCTGTGAAGACAACCATTTATGTGTTATATGTCATGCGATATTAATATATTTTAGTTAATCCCAAACTTCTTTAGTACAGAGCCCCTGAATGGACATGGTGTATTTTTTTCTATTTATGTAGTGGTCGGCACCACATAATAAGTGGTCAGCACCACTTACTAAGTGGTGAGCACCACTTACTAAGTGGCGAACACCAGATAGTAAGTGGTAAACAGTCAGTGTAGCAGTCTGTAAAGTCATGTACAGACCAGTGAATATACTTATCTGCTGCTCACCACTTTTTATATACAAAAAAATACACTGCTACAGACCCTGTTACAGACTGCTACACTGACTGCTCACCACTTACTATCTGGTGTTCGCCACTTAGTAAGTGGTGCTCACCACTTAGTAAGTGGTGCTGACCACTTATTATGTGGTGCTCAACACTTAGTATTTGGTGCTCACCACTTTTTACAAAAAAAAAATAAACAAAAATACATCATATCCCTTCAGGGGCTCCGTACTTTAGACCTATAACAATCAAAACGAAAATGCTCTAGTGTTTCATCATTAGTGCCGTTTCTGTATTTCTTTATTTCTGTAAAAAGTCCAGTTAATAGTGCTTCATATTTATTTATTAAATTTAATTTTTATAATTATATAAGAACATTTTATAACATGACATATTTGATCTTGATCTCCCTACTTTTTGGCCTCCGACTCTACCTGTCTACACAACCCACTCGTTATAATTTTGCACACTAAAATACCACAGAACCAAAACTAGCACTCTTGTCTTACATATAACACAGTTATAATCATCTAAAAATACAGCCCTAAAGAAAAATACAATTAAAAATAAAATAAATCACACAGTCAGCGAATATCAAGTCCAGGAAACTATTGCACCAACGTGTCTCCAGAAATCCAGCCTATAACATTTAGAAAGGTCAGCTTTAACGTTTTAGGATTACTCTCAGATTTTATTTTCGTCCCTCAGCCTTTTTCCTCGAAGCATTTCAACACCAAAACCTCGCCTGAATCTTTTTATATGCACGTGTTTACATTTACACAATGAAAGGTTTTATTTATCAACTTTAAACAATACTTTCATGTCCGTCTCCTTGTCTCTAAATCCACGTCTTTCCTTTATATTTCTGTGCGTTCTCTCTGTACGTATAACTAGAGTAATGCATCACATGAAACCACAGTTGCAACCAGCATGTAATTAAACTGCATGACACCGTGGTCTGAAGTCTTATTTTAACCGGCATCGGAGTTTTAACCCACTAACCCGGCTTGTTTCGTAGGCTTTGCTCCACCAGCAGGGCCCTCGCGGTGGAGGCCGGACCAGCCGGGCCGCAGACCCCAGCGCCTCACCCGAGCCGTATGCACCCAAGGTGGGACACGACATCTGGGCTTCAGGGGAGAGATAAGATAGATAAGGTTTCCTTAAAGGGACAGAAACATAAAAAACAACCTTTTTTTAACCCTTGTGTGGTGTTTTCATTTTTCATCAAATGATACTAAAAAAATATTTTTTCAACTCATTGGCATTGGCTCATTTTTTGTGAAAAACATATATCAAAACACATTTTCGATAAACACACACTGTACACAATCCCCCCCACACACACATTTATATTACATACAGTATGTTGGGCCAAGGGTTAATAAACATTGCTTCATTTGTAAATTTGAAACTGAACAAATTTTCTACTCATATCTTGAGTTTAATTCATTTTCTTTTACATTTTATTAAATAACTAATAAAAAAAAGAGTAGCACTTTTTAAAAGAAATGTAACATAAGAAAGGTAAAGGGCAAATATTAACCATGTAAGCTGTTTATATTGCTTGCAATTTAGGTGAAGCAAGCATGTGTAAAGATTTTAATGTAAAATTGCTTAATTTTGCTGAATTAAATACAAGTAACAAAGTAAACGAGTAACAAAAATATGAACACCACACAAGGGTTAAATGTTTTATTGAGAGCACTTGTTCTTATTTATACAGAAACAATGCAGAAGTTTAAAAATGTATATATTTCACTCTTTTGTTCATAAATCCTGTAGTTGTGTATATATATAAATATACAAGTTATGTGACTATTTGTACTAAAGTGGATCCCATTTTATTTATAAGTTATTATACATTAACATTTATTTAAACTCGCTATATTAAACCATGTAGAAAACATTTTTTTTTATATTGAAACATTGCCTTTACTTAAGAAACATTAACGACAGATCATGTAAGAAAATAGATGCAAAAAATTAACAGTTTTATTTTAAATATTTATTCACAAGACACATATACAACATACAGTCATGTAAAAAAAAGTCAGACACTCCAAGAAACCGTTCGTCTTTTAAACGTATTTAACCATATGATGATATACAGTCTTTACTTGAACAATATTGAAAAAAATATATTTATCCGTGAATGTTCTTTCATAATGTAGTAATCTCTACAGTCATACCCTAGGACAAGTATTTACTATATGTATATCAGCAATTTCAGTGAAATATATCATATAGTCATATAGCAGACAAACAGTAATATTTGAGAAGTGAAATAAAGTTTATAGGATTTACAGAAAGTGCGCAATAATTCTTTAAACTAAATATATATATATATATATATATATACACACACACACACTAGACACAGCAACAAGCCTAACTGTAATCATCTAGGTCCTTACATATTTGGAATAATAGCTAAAACAAATTTTATGTATTCCCGAGCATTATAGCCCAAATTTAACAGTATGATCCATACATTTCTCAATATAATTTTTATATTATATATTTTTAAGGAGGCAAAATATATCAAAGAACAAGCACAGTAACAAATTCACCAATTTACCAATTTTCTTCCCAATTTGGAAGTCAATTAGTTTACCCACTCATCATTAGGACTTCTAGAGTATCAGGAAAGACACTAACAGACACTTGTACCGAGTGATGATGTCACGGTCTCGCTCTGTTCCCCTGTGTTTCTCCTGTAATTTTCCGTCACGTGTGTCTAATTTGTAGCTCCGCCCCTCGTTACCTGTCTCCCCAGGTGTTCATTGTTTCATGTTTAGTATAAATAGTACCTGTTAGTCTACGTTTGCGGTCGGTCTTTGCACCTTCCAACGTTGTCTGTCTCGTCACATCCTAGCTATAGTTTTGCCACGTTTCGTTATTGCCCTGCTCCACGTTTCTAGTTCTTTGTTTAGTTTGTATTATTTGTTTATCTCTAGTTTGTTACTATTCCTGGTTTTGTACATATTTACGTATTTATTCCTTTGTATATTTTCCCTAGCCCTGTTTTGTCACTTTCTGTTTAGCTTAGCTCTTTGTTGGTTTTCCCTGTTTGTTTATGTACATTTACTTATTTGTTATTCCCCTGTTTGTTTGTTTACTTATTATTCATTAAAGTCTGTCTTACCCGCTTTTACGTCCGCCTCCCGTCTGGTCCCGCGTTACAGAAAGACCGACCTTTAATTATGGACGTAGCGGGTGGATTTCTTTCGAGGTCCGGGCCGGCCATCCGCCGCCCCCCTTTCGGGATCCCGGCGCAGGAAAATCCGAGGCCTCGAGGCCGGAGAGGGCCTCGGTCTAGGCGCTCTAAGGGATCCCGAATTCCGGAGGATTTTCTTGGGGGGGGCATCACCGTTGGGGCTATGGGCCTTGCTTTGAACCGCGGGGGAGGCGAAGTGGTCAGAGACGCTGGCGATGTAGGAACTATGTAGCTGCCGCGTCTAGTTCGGAGGATGAGGATTACCCTCCGACGCGAGCCCGCTTGCCGCTTCCTCCGGGATCTGTTCTGCACCCGGCTTTCCGAAGTCCACTCGATCTCCTGGAGGAGGCATCCCTCGCCCCGAACCGATCTCCAGCAGCGCCGGTCCTCAAGACGCCGTCTTCTGTCCGCCCGCCTCCCATGGTGCGCTCCGTTTCAGCGGCTCCTCAGCTAGCTTCAGTGGCTAACCTGCTAGCTTTTCCTGCGGCTGCTGCTCCAGCCTTCTATTCGGTGGCGCGGCTAACTCAGTTAGCATCCCCTGCTACCACGACGCTCTCATCTCCGGCTGCAACGGCGCTCACCTCTCCAAAGGCTGCAGATCCAGCTTCCACGGCGGCCGCACAGCCGCGCTCCGACACATCCCCTGCGCTGTACTCTACCGGCAGCTCCGCGCTTCCTACTCCAGACTCGTCCGGCAAATCAGCTGATCCAGTCCGGGTTTTCGAGTCACTCGCGGCAGCAGCAGCTCTCCGCTCCGCGGTTCCCTTGGCAACGGCTCTACACTCCCCTGCTCGCGCCACCCCGGAATCTGCATACACTGCGGTGAGTTCAGCTCAAGTCTCTGTGATTTCTTCAGCAGCCCTCATCTCCACGCAATCTCCTTCAGCCCAAGTCTCCAAGTCCGCTCCTGTGTCTGTGCCAGCGGTGCCCACCGCCTATGTTCCTGTGCCAGCGGTGCCCACCGCTCCTGTGTTTGTGCCAGCGGTGCCCACCGCCAATGTTCCTGTGCCAGCGGTGCCCACCGCCTATGTTCCTGTGCCAGCGGTACCCACCGCTCCAGTGTCTGTGCCAGCGGTGCCCACCGCCCATGTTCCTGTGCCAGCGGTGCCCACCGCCAATGTTCCTGTGCCAGCGGTACCTGCCACCGCCAGTGTTCCTGTGCCAGCGGTGCCCACCGCCAATGTTCCTGTGCCAGTGGTGCCTATCGCTCCAGCTCCGACGCCAGCTGCACCCGCCGCCGCGCCTGCCCAAGCTGCACCCGCCGCCGCGCCTGCCCAAGCTGCACCCGCCGCCGCGCCTGCTCAAGCTGCACCCGCCGCCGCGCCTGCTCAAGCTGCACCCGCCGCCGCGCCTTTCCAAGCTGCACCCATCACCACACCCACGCCAGTTCCAGCTCCTAGGACTATGTTTGGCCCTAGGCCCCGTCTACCCAGGTCTGCCCCAAGGCCCCCGGACCTCAGCCCTAGAACTGTGCCCAGGCTGGCCCCACGGACCACACCACAGACTTTAGCCAGTCCTGGGCATCCCCAAGTTTATTTTGTACCCCTGTCGCTCCCTGTTCTGGTTCCTGTGTCGGTCTGTGTTCCTGTTCCTGTCTTGTCTGGTTTCTGTGTACCTGTCCCTGTGACCGTGTTCGTGTCTGTCCTGGTTAATGTTTTTGTCCCTGTTCCCTTGTCCAGTCCAGTCCAGTCACCAGTCATGCCCCATGTCCAGTCACCGACCCCTGTCCAGTTCCCCGTCCAGTCTCCTGTCTTGTCCAGTGTACAGTCTAATGTCCAGTCTCCGTTCATGTCCAAGGTCCAGTCTCCTTTCTTTGTCCAGTCTCCTGTCCGGTCTTTAGTTCAGTCTCCTGTTCTGCCCCATGTTAAGTCCCCGGTCTCGTCTCTTGTGTTTCCCGGCCTTCATTAAAGTCTGTCTTACCCGCTTTTACGTCCGCCTCCCGTCTGATCCCGCGTTACAGATGAGGGTAGAGTTTGCCACCTACTGTACCCACCCAGACAGAGAACAACAAGTTGTGCTCTCTCGGACTCTGGCTGCTGATGCCAGTGTTCAGAAGTTGTCAGCTAGGCCACTTATTTTATTCTACACAAGTACAAGTACATTGAGGGTTCTCAGGGAATAAAATGTGAATTAAATGGCTAAGAGAAAGTTGGTTAAGACGAACAGGCCCTCAGTTGTGAAAGTCATGTAAGGACAGTGGTGTTCTGTATTTTTTTGACTTGGCAGAAGAGATGACACATACAGTACATCCAGAGTAGCAGCTGTTCTCCTCTGTTGAGGAAGGTGTGAATGAGAAACAGAGAAAACGCTGATTTTGGAAGCCTGATCTCATTAGGACTGCCTGCACTTGCCCAGACGGTTCCTTCTGAGCTAAAGTGCATCCAAAAATTCCTCAGTCCTCTGACACCTCCTGATTGTATCTCTGCATCAAAGTGATTATTCAGCAGAAACTGAATCTGTGCTGACTGAGTGTTAAATGTGAGGTATTCTCATAAACATGTCCCTGAGCTGGAGATGAACCCCTGCGTGAGGGAGGGCGTATGGAAACTGACGATTTGTCGAGACATGAAGTTCCTGCAGAGCGATTGTGGAAATAGAGATTTGCACTTAAGTTTGTATCTTGATTTGAAACGTCCTATATCATTTTTACAGCTGCTTTATGTAGCTGGATTGGAATTTCCATTTAGGCAGTCATGTGAATGGTGCAGCTTCCTAGAAGAAGAACATTCATCTGCTTATGCATGAAGATGTACTAGTGCATCTTAAAAAAAATGAATATCATTGGAAAGGTCCTTTTTTTGAGTAATTCAGTTCAAAATGTGAAACAGGACAATGAAACTGAAACACCTGTCATCATTTTAGTGTGGGATTTTAGGTTTCATGGCTAAATTTGAGCAGCCTGGTGTTCAATCTTCATTAATTGCACATTGCACCAGTAAGAGCAGAGTGTGAAGGTTCAATTAGCAGGGTAAGAGCACAGTTCTGCTCTAAATATTGCAATGCACACAACATTATGGGTGACATACCAGAGTTCAAAAGAGGACAAATTGTTGGTGCACGTCTTGCTGGAGCATCTGTGACCAAGACAGCAAGTCTTTGTGATGCATCAAGAGCCACGGTATCCAGGGTAATGTCAGCATACCACCAAGAAGAACCAACCACATCCAACAGGATTAACTGTGGACGCTGTAAGAGGAAGCTGTCTGAAAGGGATGTTCATGCTTCCCACTGCTGACAACTTTTATGGCGATGAGGATTTCATTTTCCAGCAGGACTTAGGACACTGCCCACACTGACAAAAGTAGCAATTGGTCTTATATAATATTCTAATTTTCTGAGACACTGATTGTTGGGTTTTCATTGGCTGTAAGCCATAATCATCAACAATTAAAGAAATAAACGCTTAAAATAGATCACTCTGTGTTTAATACCTCTATATAATATATGAGTATCACATTCTGAACTGAATTACTGAAATAAAGTAATTTTCATTGATATCCACATTTTTTGAGATGCAGTAGTACAGTATATTAACACATGCTTCACCAGATTCGCTCATTCTGAAAGGAGCCTGCAACACAATGCATGCTTTAAAAGTACTCTTCCACATGCTCAGTGCAATTACACATTCTCAACCGAGAGGTCCCTAATCCCTGAGTTTACAGATTTACAGACTTAAATATATTTCCAGTTAAATCATATAAATCTACAGGGGTTGGACAATGAAACTGAAGCACCTGATTTTAGAGCACAATAATTTATTGTGGTGACGGACAGTTCAGTATCTGTTTTTTTGGATACAATCCGGGTTAGCACCCGAACTTCCCTTTCAGACAGCTTCCTCTTACAGCGTCCACAGTTAATCCTGTTGGATGTGGTTGGTCCTTCTTGGTGGTATGCTGACATTACCCTGGATACCGTGGCTCTTGATGCATCACAAAGACTTGCTGTCTTGGTCACAGATGCTCCAGCAAGACGTGCACCAACAATTTGTCCTCTTTTGAACTCTGGTATGTCACTCATAATGTTGTGTGCATTGCAATATTTAGAGCAGAACTGTGCTCTTACCCTGCTAATTGAACCTTCACACTCTGCTCTTACTGGTGCAATGTGCAGTTAATGAAGATTGAACACCAGGCTGCTCCAATTTAGCCATGAAACCTAAAATCCCACACTAAATTGACAGGTGTTTCAGTTTCATTGTCCAACCCCTGTATATACGGAAATTATAATTTCATTGCATTCCGTCTTACTCACTTTTCTAGTGTTTTATTCTCATTGTTTTCCAGTCTAGTACTAGAGATGTTCTAGAACTTTTCCCTTTTTTTAATGACTGTGACTAATTTAATAATATAATAATATAGTAAAATAATAAGCATGTTTTGATTGTTTTATTGTATAAACGTGACACTAAGAGATCCTGCATGTTCTGACAGAATGCTGCACTTTAAACTAGACGTAACCCTGAAACTAAGCGTTTCTGATGCCGATGGGAAATCTAAAAGACTCTGAGTTTTATTGAGTATGACACATTGTGCGTTAGCCGCAGGGTTTGTGGTTTTTAACTCATAAATAGTAGCACACTGTTGTGTCTCAGTAATAAATGCGGTTACTCCCTGCGGCTGCTTGAGATCTGGCAAGCTTTAACATTAAAGTATAGATGTTATCTCCTGCCTGACTCTGCTGTTTATAATGGCCTTCTATGGAAAATCTGAACTGTAGGTTCTTTTAGTTCAGGGTGTTTAGTTTATTTAAAAAAAACTCCAATAGACAAATTACCTGCAAAGAATCTAGTGATGCTGAAAATATACTGTAAACCAAGTGAAAAATTGGGTTATTTACTGCTAAAATAATATTAGAGTGTAACCAGTGTCTATTTGCTCATTTTTAATCAGTGTCTTCTTAAATTAAATCAGCATTTTTCAGACTTTAGAGAATTAAGAGTTTACACCTTTAATACTTATTTTCGCAACCACTTTTAAAACTATATGTACATATATTTGTTCTAGGGAAGTTACAGCGGTATTTACAGATACAGGTGCATCTAAAAAAAAAAAGTAGAATATCATTGAAAACTTACTTATTTAGTAATTCAGTTCAAAATGTGAAACGTATATGTTATATAGATGTATTAAACACAGAGTGATCTATTTTAAACATTTACTTATTTTATTGTTGATTTATTTATTATTGCTTACAGCCAATGAAAACCCAAAATCAGTATCTCAGAAAATCTAAATGTAATGATATGAGGTTAATTGATACTTTTGGCAGTGAGGGCAGTGTGCCAAGTCCTGCTGGAAAATGAAATCTGCATCTCTATAAAAGTTGTCAGTAGCAGAGGGAAGCATGAAGTGCTGTAAGATGTTGTGGGAAAACAAAACTGCACTGACTTTAGACTTGTCAATGAAACACAGTGGATCAACACCAGCAGATGACATGTCTCTCCAAACTGAGTTTTCCCAGAAACTCTTACAGCACTTCATGCATCTTTGTAATATAGGAGTTTTACATTTTAAACTGAATTACTGAAATAAAGTAACATTTTAATGATATTCAAATTTTTCGAGATGCGTCTGTAATTGCTTTTTTATAATCATCGGCATCGGCCGATATGGCCAATATTTAAAACCAATATTTGCTTATATGTTTATTGCAAGCAGGAAAAGAAACAAGTGACACTGGACACGCTGCACAAACAGATTTAAACTTAATTTATTTATTTATTTTGATTAGTTTTAAAGTTATAAAGTTATACCTTAAGTTTCTCTTTAAGTTATAAATGTGTACTTTAGCATCCACTTATGCATACACGTGTAATATTAAATATTGGCCCAGAATTCCCACATTGGTGCATGCCTGATATTTTTTTGTAATGTATTTGATGATAATTAGACATATTGTTTGACATTTTTGAAGCTCCAGTTTATCCCAAATCACCATCTTAGTTCATCAGGTTTAGATGAGGGTTTTTTTATATTGTTAATACGTAATTCCATGTGTGTACCTTAATAGTTTTCATGTCTTTTAATATTAATTTACAACATATAAAATAAATAAAGAAAGAAAGAAATACAGGAAAACACTCAGTGAGAAGGTTTGTCCAAACTTTAGATGTGCACTGTACTTTAATAAGTACAGTAAAACACATACAGTAGATTTCATTACATTATTCAGTATAATTAATCCTATATAACACACAGCCGTTTATATACAGTATACTGTAGGTTTGGTTAAGAATGCAGCAGCTTTATTACTAAAGCAGACTTTCCTCCATTCTGTCTCTAGCCAGGAAAGGTCTACAGACGTTCTAGTGATCAATAACGTTTATACTAATGTGAGTTTATTCGAGTTATTAATGATGAACTTGTGTGTGCTCTCTCTCCCTCGCTGTTCCAGGAATATATTTTCCGTCTGGAGCCGGGTAAAGTGGATTCTGGGAAAGGAAAATGTCCTTTTGACCCCAAACTGAACAGCGTCTCTGCTTTGATCAGTAAGGACCATTTAGCTGTACCCGCATGACCTTTACCTGCCTGACCTTTACCTGCCTGACCTTTACCTGCCTGACCTTTACCTGCCTGACCTTTACCTGATTACCTGCTTATATGTCCATCCCTCATAGATCTCCTAATACTGATACTGCTGCTCAACAGATACAAATTACATTATTCCAGATCTAGCTGCTAAAATCTGATTATTACATGTTTTTAATGCTAATGTTACTCTCTCTCTCTCTCTCTCTCTCTCTCTCTCTCTCTCTCTCTCTCTCTCTCTCTCTCTCTCTCTCTCTCTCTCTCTCTCTCTCTCTCTCTCTCTCTCTCTCTCTCTCTCTCTCTCTCTCTCTTTGTCTCTCTCTCTCTTTCTTCGGGCAGATGGCCAGCTGTATGCCGGAGTCTACATCGATTTTATGGGAACAGATTCGGCCATTTTCCGCACACTCGGAAAACACACAGCCATGAGGACTGACCAGTATAACTCACGCTGGCTGAATGGTACGTACACACACTGATACACACAAGATTACATAAATAAGAACTTAGTCACAACCACTTGAGTCGGAGAAAAGGCTGGGATGAACAATGGGTTTTTTATTCTTACAAATAGTTTTACTCAGGTTTTATTGATTTGCTGGTTAAAACATCAGGTAATAAGCAGAGCTTTACAGTTGGAGTTGAACAGATTAATCCTGATGGAGTATAAACACTGGTAAAGGTGTTTAACTGAATTATTGATGTGTATATGATATATGTATATGGTGGTGTGAGTTATTAGTAGGTTGTCTTTTTTACAGGTAGGCTAATAAATAAATTAAGAGGAATAAGAACAGATAAACTGTTAAAATTAAGAAAATATTAGTTGAGTAGATAGAAAACCATACAATCAAATACAAGAAAATAAATGAAATACACCAAAATAAAGTAACGTGCACTCACACCGGACTTTCCTGACTCTGCTGATCGCGTAAGGCTACGGTGTTCCCGCTCCCCTGGTAACTGATTGTTTGCACCTGCTCTGTCTTGTATTTATACCCCTCTGTTTGCTCTTTTCTCTCTCGCCAAGTATTGAATCAAGTTATCTAGCTCCTCCACGACGCATTTTCTTTGTACATTGCTTTTGTCACCGACTTGTTTTTGTTTCTGATTACCGTTTTTTGCTTTGCTCTTTTATTTGTTTTTCTGTTGCCGACCTATTTTTGTATTTCTTGACTACTCTTTTGCCTTGCTCTTCATCTGCTGGATTTTTTGGGTATGATTCTATAACTGTATTGTCTTTCTTTCTTTCTTTCTTTCTTTCTTTTATTTGTTCTGCCTTGCTTTCTTACTGGCTTCTCCCAGATCCAACATTCGTCCACGCTCAGCTCATCCCAGACAGCGCAGAGAAGAACGACGACAAGCTGTACTTCTTCTTCCGGGAGAAAGCGTCCGAGATGGGCCAGACCCCGATGGCACAGTCCAGGATTGGAAGGATCTGTCTGGTGAGAGCTCACACACACTCTTACACACACACATTTACACACAGACACACACTTACACACACTCGTACACACTTACTTTGAACCTGTAGCCACTATTATAGCAATGAATAGACCAATTCCCCCCTGAATCACAATATTCGCGTCTGAATACGGTGAAAACACTGCGGCTGCAGCTCTGCAGTGTTACCTGTCATTGTTCCGTCTGGCGTTTTTAATAGCTGCTCTTATTCTCCAGTAAATGTATTCTTTTGGGCGTGAATAAGAGCGGATGAATGTTTGTAACGTGTGGGTAGCTGTTGGCTGCCGGTCACTGGGCATTGCCATGTCTCATTATTGGAGTTGGCTGCCGTCCACAGCAGATGGGTCTAAGCAGTGCTCGGAGGCAATGTTTACAACCATACCCCACCCAGCCAGTGCAGCCCACACAAATACTACACAGTGGGAGTGGAGGAGAGGCCTATATAAAGCCTTTGTCTCGTTTTTTTTTTTTTTTTTTATTATTATATATATACGATCATTATTTCAAGTAAAGTTTAAATAGAATTGATTTGATACTGTAGGTACAGTAGATGTATAGAATCTACAGTTGGTAATCCTATAGAAAATACTACAGTTGCATCAACAGAAGTTTACAAGTGATAAAACACATTATCTACAAACCGTAGCAAGTGTTTTAAAACTACTAGAATTAACAGGACACTTAAAAAAGACATAAACAGGGCAGCACTGTAGATTGGTGCGCCCCTCTGTCTTTAGTATGTATGTTCTCTGTACTGGGTCAGCTACTCAGTCCCTGATGTAGTCCTCCAGGTGGACGGGGGTTTCCGGTTGAGAGTATGCTGTGCGTGGTATATATATATATGGCTATATATGTACTGTATATAGACGTGTGATTGACTGAGTGAACATTTATATAGTTTATATATTACTTTACTTACTGTTAGGGGTGGGCGATATGGCTCTAAAATAATATCACAATATTTCAGGGTATTTTTGCGATAATTATATACTTGGCGATATAGGAAAACTAAAATAATTAATTCATTTCAGGAATATAGTATAATAGTATAACTGAATAATTATAATGTGGCAAAATAAATAATATAGCATAAAATAATATATTGCAGCAAAAAATATTGCAGAATATTTAGTGCATGCATATAAACTGCAAACTAAAACTTATATTATACAATAAATACACCTAAAGCTTCACAGTAAATAATAGACTACTTTTAAGACAGAACAGCCCTATTATCACGATATGGATTTTTAATATCATGATATTTCTGTGTCACGATATATTGTATACAATATAATATTGCCCACCCCTACTTACTATGTCTTACTCAAGTAAATATCATGCATATCCATATGCATCTATTACTCATAACAAGAACATATTACATAGTGTAGATAATACATTTATGTACTTAATTTTGTCAAATATTTTACCTCTCACATGACGATATCCAATAGTACTATAGTATTATAGTTCAATAAAATCAATTGTTAACACTTTACAATACGGCTGCATTAATTAAGTTAAGACGATATTGATTGTTAACAAATTTCTCACTATCTAAATTATTAATTCATTATTATTTAAACATTAAACATAAAAATGTAGGGGTGCCGAGTGGTCCAGTGGTCTAAAGCGCTGGCACTATGAGCGGGAGGTCGCAGTTTCAAACCCCCCGCTCATGCAGCTTTGGCATCAGGCTGCCGGCGCTCAGAGGGAGCACAATTGGCCCTGCTCCCTCCAGGTGGGTAGATGGCGCTCTCTCCCCATATCACTCCTAGGGTGATGTCTGCAGCACAGGGCATCTGTGAGCTGATGTATCGGAATCCAGTCGCTGCGTTTTCCTCCGAGCGTTAGCGCTGTGATGCTACTCGGTAATGCTGCATCAGCAGCAGCTTGAAAAGAAGCGGTGGCTGACTTCACATGTATCGGAGGAAGCATGTGTTAATCTTCACCCTCCTGGTGTGTTGGGGCATTACTAGTGATAGGGGGAGTCCTAATAAGTGGGTTGGGTAATTGGCCGTGTAAATTGGGGAGAAAATGGGAAAAATTAGAAAAGAAAAAAATAAATGTCTTAACTAGTACCACCCAATAATTTGTTACTTTTTAACCATTTACCAGTGTTTATTACTGTCATAATTACTGTTAATTGATGTAATTGATGTACCCTTGTTGTATCTTCCTCAGTATGTAGAAGTATCTTGATGTTTCTCTGTGTTTCTCTGCAGAATGATGACGGGGGTCACTGCTGTCTGGTTAATAAGTGGAGCACCTTCCTGAAGGCTCGGCTTATCTGTTCAGTAACGGGAGCCGATGGTATTGAAACGCACTTCGACGAGCTCAGTGAGTTTTATTGAATATGTTGTGTTTGTGTGTGCTTTTTTGTGGAAGTGCATATCTGTTTTTATTAAAATACCCTTTATTAGTGAAGTTTACAACATTAAGTTGCACCTTGTTGCTGACAAAGAAACCATAGAAACTATAAAAAACACACTCTATAGAAAACCAATAAGATTCTTTGGCATCTCTGGTATTGAGCTTAAGGGCAAAATACCCAATGCCAAGCACTTGCAAGAGAATTATAGAGTCCGTCAGCTTTGGGCTTTGGAGTTATGGAGCACCTTCCAATGCAATAAAAAAGCTATATAATACCCTTGATTTCAGGAGAAACAACTGGACGTACAATACTGGTTAAAAGTTTTCCTCAAGTCCAATTAATTTTAAAGTGAAAAGATACAAAATCCAAGTTCTATCAAAAAATTAGCAGTAAACTTCCAGGTCCTATAACTAACAACAGTATTAAAAAAGACTACTACTGCAGCATTTACACACTTACACACAGCACATTCACACGTTTATCACAGAGAACTCTGTAGCTATTAAAAGTAGAAGTCTTTTCTTCAGAGAAAAAAGCCAAAAAGAGGTGAGTACTGTTTCCTACACCTTTAAACGAGTCTTGGAAACTGGAGGAAACTGCTACAGGAAGACGTCTGGCTGACCCACATGGCAACAGCGTCTTTAGTCTTTACCTCTGCTTACTCCATTGAGCTAAGAGAAGAATTAGAGTTAGTCTGACAGCTGAAGTGAAGTTATAATAAAGTCATTGATAAGATAATAAAAAAAATCAGATAGATTTTGTTCTGTTTGATTTTCCTGAATTTCCTTCTGATTTCTGGAGCTTCTTCAGCCCAGTTAAGGAGGCTCAAAACTTGACCTCTATTTAAACTCTATTTATTTCTCTGTAAGAAATACCTGTATCCAGCTTGAGTTCTGTTCCAAGCATTTCCAGTGGAGCCGGTGTGAATTAACGGGCCTCTGAGGAGCGGAGAGGCCGATCCAGCTCATTTGCGTAAAGTCGGATGGTTTGACAACTATGGCTCTCCAGAGTCTGGCGTTTGGAAAAAGCCCCTTTTTTTGTACTTTTCGTTGCCGTTTGTCTTCCTTAGAGTAAATGTGTTTGGTGGGGTTAAAGCTGGAGGGGTGGAAGTGAAATATCTGGCCTGAATGAGTTTTTGATGTCAAACAGAAATCTCAGGGACGACATTCGTTCAGCTCAAACGTAACTCTGGACGGTGGAATACACTTGTGAAAAATTGGACGCAATCAGAGAAGTGAACGCACATGGAAACTGGATGTAAACATGCCAAAGCCTGCGATATTGTGTGTATATGTGTGTATGAGTGTGTGTGTATATGTGTGTATATCAGTATCCATGCAGGCCTGCCAGGAGGTAATGGAGTTTTGCCCACTGAGCAGCATTTGATTGACAAGGCGAAACGAAATTGGGCAATAAAACCAGCAACAACAACCCTGTCTCTTTCTCTTTTTCTCTCTCTCTCTCTCTCTCTCTCTCTCTCTCTCTTTCTCTGCGTCTCTGTCTCTCGGCCACAAATGAATACAAATGTGTGAAGGCTGGCGGTTTTAAATCAGCACTGAGGTCTTTCCAGGGCTGCTTCGTTTCACACTTCCCCACGAGACTCGGTGAACACTCCTAGAAATTAAGGTTACTAAATGGTTCTTGGCTTGGATTGTGGATTCTAGGAAAACCTGTGGCCTATTTATTCTCTTTATTCTCTTTATTCTATTTATTTTTTTGGATTCTCCTTATTCTTTTTTTATTATATCAGCAGCACGGAAGTGATGTACAGTATAAAACTGTACTGCTGGCTCTTTGTTTGTATATGAAATATTGTGACTGATGCTGAGTTGAGCTGCTAGAGAGCAATGAGCTTCAGAAAGTGCTTGATTGGGAACAGAGGCCACAAATAGCATTATAATTAGGGCTGTAAATGTTAATGCCCTACGATTAATGTGATTAATTTGAAATCAGTAATGCGTTAATATTTGTATTAATGTTAATTAGTTAATAAGTTAATTACGCCACCAAGTTTGACCCCAACTTTCACCGTAATCTGCCCCTCCCCACCCAAAACGCGACCCAGCTATCAAATACATTTCTTTTTTTTTTTTTTTACTCTTAATTAAATTTTATTTCAATTTTTTGCCGAGTAGCATCACAGCGCTAACGCTCGGAGGAAAGCGCAGCAACTCGGTTCTGATACATCAGCTCACAGACGCAGCCTTGTGCTGATCCACATCACCTTAGGAGTGATGAGGGGAAAGAAAGAGCTCCATCTGTACTGTACTCACCCAGAGAGAGCAAGGCCAACTGTGCTCTCTCAGGGCTCTGGAAGCTGATGGCAAGCTGCATGAACAGGATTCGAACTGGCAATCTCCTGATCCTAGTGGCAGCGTTTAGCCTGCTGGATCATTCAAAGCAACAAATATACTTCTTTTTAATTAAGCTAAACTGCTGATAAGGCGCAGTTTAATCTGATATATTAGCTCCATGCTGTTTACACACTGAGAGCTCAGTATGTGCTGCCCTCACTGCTCACATCCGCGCTGCACGTCCCACTGAAAACACTGTAGATTTTCAGCGTTCTGTGTTAAAGCAGCTTTCTTGCTCCCATTCCAGACAGCTCTGACCAATCAGAGGAGACGATGTGCTCGTGTGGTTTATTTTTGCGCCTTTTGGTGCATTTAGGTTTATGCCTGTGTGAAAACAAACCAAACAGAGGGAGAAATGCTCCAAATAAACTCATTAACTCATCAACTGATCCGGATCATAGAAACTTTTAAAACTACAGGTGTGAAAACTCTCTTTTATACGCAGCTAATTCAATTCTAATTAAGTTCCAATCTAGAATTTTAATGATAAATATTGAGATACAGATACAGATTGTTATTTAAAACAACTATTGGTGGAAAGGGTTCTTCTGTATCATAAGCAGAAAAGCTGTGGCTGAAGCAGGACTCTCTGTTTCACTCTGTGGAAGGAATTTTTACGTTTGACCTCCTGTTTTCCCGGCTCCTCTCAGGGCCAGTGAGGATTTTATGGCTGTTTGCTTTCACAACGAGACAGTGGCCTCCTAGAACAGACTTGTAGTATTAACCCTTGAGCCTTGTAATATTAACCCTTAAAAGTATAAGGCTGTGAATTTTGCTTATATATATATTTGTTTATTCTTAGTTTGTACTTTTATATTTAAAATATATCTCATTGTGAGATTCAGGGTTTTTAAATTTCTTTTGAAAGACAAGAACATTTGGTACCACTTTAAAATAAGACTACCTTTATAAAGGGTTTATAAATAGTTTACAATTAATTTATTAATGGTTACTAATCAGGTTGTAAATGTCTTAAAAATCATTAATAATCAGTTATAACACATACGTAGAAAAGGCAACAATATAGGTAGCTGTGGGTTCACTATTTGGCAAACAACAGGTCATTGTTTCCCTTTTTACGTATGTGTTATAACTGATTATTAATGATTTTTAAGGCATTTACAACTTAATTAGTAACCATTAATAAACTAATTGTAAACCATTTATAAACCCTTTATAAAGGTAGTCTTATTTTAAAGTGGTACCGATAATCTGAGTAATCAGTAATTTTACAGCAAATTCACATAATAGAAAATATCACACAATAATAATTGGGTATGTGTGTGTGAAAAAAAGAAGTAAAATTTCCACTTATCACATGTCCCCACGTTTCTTTCAAGAGCGAGAGATTATTTAAAATCTCACCGTTCGGAGGAAAGCGCAGCGACTCGGTTCTAATACATCAGCTCACAGACGCAGCCTTGTGCTGATTCACATCACCCTAGGAGTGATGAGGGGAAAGAGCGCAATCTACTGTATCCACCCAGAGAGAGCAAGGCCAACTGTGCTCTTTCAGAGCTCCGGCAGCTGACAGCAAGCTGCATAACAGGGATTCGAACCAGCAATTAGAGAGAGAGAGAGAGCGCTGCGTCTGATCATAAAGAACTGAAAACCCCAGACCCAGAGTTTCCCCTCATACTGAGTTTCTGTTTTCTTTAGGGGACGTGTTCATCCAGAAGACTCAGGACACTAAGAACCCCGTCATCTATGGAGTCTTCTCAGTTTCTGGGTAAGTTATTTGCTGTATCTTCATAAAGTTTTTCTGAATTATATGTGTTTTTTTTTCCAGAGCTACTGGTGCTCTAGGTTGGAAAATCCTATGGCTGTATTTGACTCGATTGGCTGTTCAATATGAATATTTAACCTTTTTGTTAGTTATTTACTAAACAAAAAAGTGTTAAACAAACCAGAATATGTTTTATATTTTAGATTCTTCTAAGAGTAGCACTTCTTGCTTAACTGATCAGTTTTGTACATATTTGCTGGACTGTCTCAATCAGCTTTATGACGTGGAGTCACCTGGAATTCAGGCTTTCAGTTAACAGCTGTGCTGAACTCATCAAGAGTTAATTACTTGAATTTCTTGTCTCTTGATGTTTAAGTTTGAGAGCATCAGTTTTAAAGTAGTGAAGAGGTAGAGTTACAGGTATTCAGTGAACTACTTAACTGAATAAAGGAAAAACATACTTTAAGAAATGAGGGTCAGTCAATTTGAAACATTTCAAGAACTTTGAAAGTATCCTAAAGTGCAGTCGCGAACACCATCAAAAACATTACAGTGATGGAACTGGCACTCATCGGGACCACACAAGGAAAGGAAAAGCAAGAGGTTCCCTCTGTTGCACAGGATACTGTTAGTTTGTCAGAGTTAACAACACTTTTAATTTAATTATTTTACTTTAATTTGACTTATTTTATAGTCTGTGTATATATATATATATATATATATATATATATATATATATATATATATATATATATATATATATATATATATATAAAGTAACAGGTTCAAACACTTTTGGCTTAAAAAAACGAAAAAATCATGACATACAAAAAGGAAATAAAGATCTGAAACAGATCTTCTCCAGCTGTGCAGCTGAACTCTTCTCCCTGAGCTGTTAATCTGTCACACAGAAATTTTCTCCTCCGGAACAAACTTTTCCTCCCCACCTCCCTTAAAAGAACACAGAAAAACACCCAGAATATATCCTCTATCTGATTGTGAGTGTGGAAAAAAGTTAGGTAGTATTAATGTTATGGCTGTCTGATGTAAAGTTTATTCATATTTGCGTGTTTTCATGTTCAAAATGAGAATTTAAGGGCCCTACCTTACACCCTGCACAAGGCGCGTTGAGATGCTCATTGCTATCTTACACTCCACCAACATCTCCGTCTATTTTCACACCTTCTGTCTGCATCATTTAAACAGTAACAGTGCTTCTGAATATATCTACGCCGAAGGGTTTGGTGGTGTGGATGTGTTTATTGCTATCTTGGCAGCGGAAAAAAAACACAGGGGCTCCACTGACTGGATACAACCTAGACAGACACCAACAGTCAGACGTTCATTGCTATCTTGGCAGCACAGCAGCACAAAAGCAACTTTTACATCAACAATAAACAGAATACTGCTGTTCCCGTAAATGAGCTGCTGGAGCTCCTTCACAGCGTCAACCAGCAGTTCAGTTTCCTCTGCTGAGAAGAGTTTGTTGGACACATTCAGGCAGCCGCACCATTAAAATAGCAATCCACTAAAGTCAGAGTTTACCTGACTCTTAAAGGGAATGATGAGCAAGTGACACAGTGGTTTATTTTATGTTAACATAATTAGTTCATGCATTTTGCAGGTTTTGAGCCACACAAGGTGTACTTTTCCCATCATTATAATAGCAAAGACACACGGACACACCCTAAATCAAGCTGCACAGTGCACATTTGATGACGAGCTATAGATCACTAAAATAGGGTTCTAACTCTTATAATAAAATAAAAATATATGAATTATGGAATATTTGTTAAATTGGGGTACATCAGAAAGGGGTTAATAATGTATTCTAGATGTAGATTTAGTTTCTCTGATTTTGCTATTTATAGGTTTATGTTTGAGTAAAATGAACATTGTTGTTTTATTCTATAAACTACAGACAACATTTCTCCCAAATTCCAAATAAAAATAATCTCATTTAGAGCATTTATTTGCAGAAAATGAAAAATGGCTGAAATAACGAAAAAAAAGATGCAGAGCTTTCAGACCTCAAATAATGCAAAGAAAACAAGTTCATATTCATAAAGTTTTAAGAGTTCAGAAATATATAACAATATTTGGTGGAATAACCCTGATGGTTTTAAATTACAGTTTTTTTATGCAACTTGGTTTCATATTCTCCTCCTCCACCAGTCTTACACACTGCTTTTGGATAACTTTATGCTGCTTTACTCCTGGTGCAACAATTCAAGCAGTTCAGTTTGGTGGTTTGATGGTTTGTGATCATCCATCTTCCTCTTGATTATATTCCAGAGGTTTTTAATTTGGTAAAATCAAAGAAACTCATCATTTTTAGGTTGATTGATTTATAAGTAGCTCTTCTCATTGATCAGTTTTATCAGATGATCTGTGCTGTGAGCGTCTCTCTCTATTCTGGCTTCGTTCTCCAGCAGAACGACAGATTTAATGCAGCTCAACACTGTTCTCAGTGTTCTGGTACTTGGCAGTGGACGCCGTCTCGCCTGTCAGTGAAAGAATGAGAGATCTGATCTTTTTTTTTTATGTTATGCCGCAGCAATCAGACTAATAAACGACGTCTGGATTTATGGAAACCATCCATCCGTTGCTGCTGAGGCCTCGGGAAGGAGTCGACAACCTTTTAGACAGGGTTCTCATGCCGGGCGTCCAGTATAAATATACAGGGCCAGTGCTGAACAGTGGGTGTGTTTCTCTGTGTTGCTTTTTATATATTTTTGGACCAAACTGGAGGAAAATGGGTAAAAAAAATAATAGGAAAGGAGATTAAGAGACTGTAGGTATAAGTTCAGCTTTGAAGATTCTTAATAAATATAGATACTTATACAAATGTATATACAGTATATACACAGTGACATTATTCTGATATCAACAATTAGTGATTTGATTTATTCAGCTCGGAAAACAATTAGCATTTTAGTTAGCCTTAAGCTAATATGGGTAATCTGTCATTTTGAGCATCATAATAAAGGTCCCCAGGCCAGACTTTCCACACTGTAAATGAATAGTGAAGTGATCCAGATTAAAATACTCTGTGAAGAGTACTCGGTGCTCTTATCTGGGGAGCTGTTAAGTTGTGGTTTCTGAGGCTGGTAACCCTGATGAACTTATCTTGTACAACAGAGGAAACTCTTGCTCCTCTTTTCCTAGGGTGGTCCTGATGAGTGCCAGTTTCATCATAATGTTTTTGATGGTATTTGCGGCAACTGCACTTGAGGATATTTTCAAAGTTCTTGAAATTTTTCTTTATGGATTGACTGACCTTCATTTCTTTAAGTATTTTTCTCTTTACTCTTTACGTTGAGTAGTTGTTGCTTCTTATAATATGGATTTGAGCATTACTCAAATAGCGATTCACTGTATACCAGCTCTGTCTACAGACAGACTCAGGAGATCCTTTGTCCCGAGAGCCATCAGGGCTGGATACTTCAATGAGACAACGACCCTAAATTCAGGAATGATCATCTCAGTCCCCAGACTGAGAATGTTTGAATGTTTTGTAAAGAAGAATGATCCAAAATACCTTCAGCCAGAAGCCAAACTCTCATTGGAAGCTATAGGAATATTTTAGATGCTGTTATTTCTGCAAAAAGAGGATCTACTAAATATTGATGTAATTTATTCTCTGTTGGGGTGCCTACATTTATGCATCTGTCTAATTTTGATTAAATAATTATGCACACTTTCTGTAAAACCTATAAACTTAATTTCACTTCTCAAATATCACTGTGTTTTTCTGCTATATGATATGCAGTATTTAACTGAAATTGCTGATACAGTACAGGCCAAAAGTTTGGACACACCTTCTCTTTTTCAATGCGTTTTCTTTATTTTCATGACTATTTACATTGTAGATTCTCACTGAAGCATCAGAACTATGAATGAACACATGTAGAGTTTTATGTACTTAACAAAAAAAGGTGAAATAACTAAAACCATGTTTTATATTCTAGTTTCTTCAAAACTAATAGCCACCCTTTGCTCTGATTACTGATTTGCACACTCTTGGCATCATTCTCTCAATGAGCTTCTTTAAGAGGTGGCCACCTGAAATGAAAAGTTTTCCAACAGTCTTGAAGGAAGGAAGGAGTTCCCAGAGGTGTTTATTAGCACTTGTTGGCTCTTTGTCTTCTTCACTCTGTGCTCCAGCTCACCCCAAACCATCTGGATTGGGTTCAGGTCCGGTGACTGTGGAGGATCAGCTCATTTTTTATTAAGTACATAAAACTCCACATGTGTTCATTCATAGTTTTGATGCTTCAGGGAGTATTTACAATGTAAAAAGTCATGAAAATAAAGAATTGAAAAAGAGAAGGTGTTTCCAAACATTTGGCCTGTACTGTATATCTTTATATACTGTATATATGACCTAGTGTCCTCACAATGTATAAAAAACAAACAGATGTGTGTGAGTGAGCATCAGTGGTCCAAGTTTCAGGCTTCTCTGTAGGTTTAGATTAGAACCGGCCAAGCCTTCAGGCTCCATCTAAGCTTTTTAAACCCAAAGGCACACAGCTCCATGCTAATGAGAGACGCTTTCTTTCTCCTGGAGGGCAGGAGTGCTTTCACAGCTCGCTTTGTCTCTCTCTCTCTGTCTCTCTCTCTCTCTGTTCCTCTTTTATTCTTCTCTGTGGTAATGTGTACCTTAGTGCATTGGCGTGGGCGAGAGGGGAAGACCATATAAGAAGTGTGTGTGTGTGTAAGTGGTTGTGTTGTATATGTGCTTAATAGTTCAGTGCATAAGTGCATCTGTGATGAATCATCTCTATTGTCTTCCTCTCTCTCTCTCTCTCTCTCTCTCTCTTTCTCTCTCTCACAAAACAACTGATGTACATTGAGGTTTTACTGTTTGTAATTTCACTACTTGTATTTTTATCTCTATCTATCTATCTATCTATCTATCTATCTATCTATCTATCTATCTATCTATCTATCTATCTATCTATCGATCGTATAAATAATTCCTGTACTTTGCATTCTTTCAGTCTGAGAGTCTTTTCAGTCTCAGCAGCATATTGTCGCTGTCCAAATGAAAAACACGTATCTCCAAAACAGCAACTTTACAGGAGAGAGGAAAAACCTTGTAAACTTTCAATTGAAGTCAATGTAAAAAGAGTTTTTTTCAGGTTATTTTGAAGAGTTTCTGTTGGTCTGTTTATCAATAAATTTTGGCACAGTGTAAGGGACAGTTTGTCTGTTTAAATTATGTAGTAAATTAAAAATCGACAAAAACGGAGATAAGTGTGATAGCCTAGCCTAGCCTAAGTGATTTGACAGTTCTCTTAACTTTATTAGTATTTATTAGTAAAAGTATAGATTAAAAAGTGGTTTGTCTAAAAACTGTTTATGTTCAAAGTTTTACTGACAATTCCAAAGCATAGCGTCTGACGTTATTATTCATATTATGAGACTTTTTTATCAGTTCTTCTTTCAGTTTTGCCATTTTTGCAGAAATAGCTTGCAATTTACTTATTGATTTTTCTTATTGTAGTCTGATAAAGAAAATATTGCTCAAAGTTTTGTTCAGTAAACTTAAGTCTAGATTTGTTATTCAGATATTCAGATAGCGGACAGCGCTAGCTCTTTCGCCATTCAGAGGTAAGTACATCGTGATTAAATAAGCTACTAACTGCTAGCTAATATCGCCCTGACCTACCTGAACACTCAGGGTTCCTCAGTGTTGAGCTGTTGGATGGCCACTAACTCTCTCTCTCTCTTTCTCTCTCTCTCTCTTTAGGTCAGTATTTAAAGGTTCAGCTATATGTGTGTATTCCATGGCTGATGTGCGGATGGTGTTTAACGGCCCCTTCGCTCATAAGGAAGGTCCAAACTACCAGTGGATTCCCTACCAGGGCAAAATCCCCTACCCTCGACCCGGAACAGTGAGTGTTATTTACATAAACAGATGTGATATAAATCATATGTAGATTAAATGAAACTGAAACACCTGTCATTTTAGTGTGGGAGGTTTCATGGCTAAATTGGAGCAGGAGAGTTCAAAAGAGGACAAATTGTTGGTGCACGTCTTGCTGGCACATCTGTGACCAAGACAGCAAGTCTTTGTGATGCATCAAGAGCCACGGTATCCAGGGTAATATCAGCATACCACCAAGAAGCACCAACCACATCCAACAGGATTAACTGTGGACGCTGTAAGAGGAAGCTGTCTGAAAGGGAAGTTCGGGTGCTAACCCGGATTGTATCCACAAAACATAAAACCACGGCTGATCAAATCACGCAGAATTCAATGTGCACCTCAACTCTCCTGTTTCCACCAGAACTGTCCGTTACCACAATCAATTATTGTGCTCTAAAACCAGGTGTTTTAGTTTTATTGTCCAACACCGGTATAGGACCAACTGGTACTTTTGGCAGTGTGGGCAGTGTGCCAAGTCCTGCTGGAAAATGAAATCTGCGTCTTTATTAAAGTTGTCAGCAGCAGCAACACCAGCAAATGACATGTCTCTCCAAACCATCACTGATTGGTGGAAACTTCACACTAGACCTCAAGCATTTTGGACTGTGTGTCTCTCCACTCTTCCTCCAGACTCTGCTCCCTTATTTTTTTTCAAAATGAAATGTAAAATTTACTGATGATCAGTGATGGTTTGGAGAGACATGTCTGTCATCTGCTGGTGTTGATCCACTGTGTTTTATTATCAAGTCTAAAGTCAGTGCAGTTTCGTTTTCCCACAAAATCTCTGCTACTGACAACTTTTACGGAGATGAGGATTTCATTTTCCAGCAGGACTTGACACACTACCCACACTGCCAAAAGTACCAGTTGGTCTTATTAACTTTTCCACATTTATTCCTGTTATTCCTGTTGCAAGCTTTTACTTGCTACTTTTAATTTATTGATATATTGAAAATAATAAATTAAATACATAAAAAATATATATATTTTTTTGACGTTTGGTGGTGTACCTTGAGAAAATGTGGAAAGAAACTGAGACAGCTCAAAGTAGCTAAATGCATTATTTATAAGGCATGTCCACAAACATTAGGACATGTAGTGAACTGAGCTCACCTGTATTAATGTGAAACTGCTCACCTGCCCCTACTGAGGTCTGTGATCTCTCTCCTCAGTGTCCAGGAGGGACTTTCACCCCCAACATGAAGTCCACTAAAGATTACCCAGATGAGGTCATTAACTTCATGAGGACTCACCCCACCATGTACAACGCTGTGTACCCGGTGCACAAGCGCCCCCTGGTGGTGCGCACCAACGTCGACTATGAGTTCACCACCATCACTGTGGACCAGGTTGCTGCTGCTGACGGAAACTATGAGGTGCTTTTCTTAGGAACAGGTGAGAACAGAAGCTGCAGGAGCTCCATAGAAACTTGTATTGTTATTTATCTATCTATCTATCTATCTATCTATCTATATATCTATCTATCTATCTATCTATCTATCTATCTATCTATCTGTACTTTGCATTCATTTGGTCAGAGAGGCTTTTCAGTCTCAGCAGCATACCGTTGCTGTCCAATGAAAAACACTTATCTCCAAAACATCAACTTTACAGGAGAGAGAAAAAACCTTGTAAACTTTCAATGGAAGTCAATGTAAAAAGAGTTTATTTCAGGTCATCTATTGGTCCATTCATCAATAAATTTTGACACAGTGTAAGGGACAGTTTGTCTGTTCAAATTATGTAGTAAACTAAAAATCGACAAAAATGGAGAAAAGTGTTTTTTCATAGGACAGCGTCGAAATACAGAATTGACGGTTATATTATCTTTATTAGTGTTTACTAGTAAAAGCATAAATTCAAAAGTAGTTTATGTCTAAAAACAGTTTATGTCTGCTGCAGGAGCTCCATAGAAACTTGTTTTGTTAACTATCTATCTATCTATCTATCTATCTATCTATCTATCTATCTATCTATCTATCTATCTATCTATCTATCTATCTATCTATCTATCTTATAAATACTTACTGTACTTTGTATTCTTTTAGTCTGAGAGTCTTTTCCGTCTCAGCAGCCTATACTGATTTGACAGTTCTCTTAACCTAGATATTAGTAGCTATTAGTAAAAGTATTAAAAGTAGTTTATGTCTAAAAAAAAAAAAGTTTGTGTCTTAAAGTTTTATGTTCAAAGTTTTATTAACAAATACAAAACATAATGTCTGAGGTTAATTATTTATATAGTGAGACTTTTTTCAGTTCTTGTCTCAGTTTTGCCATTTTTGCAAAGACAGATTGCAGCTTACTGAATTTTCTCACTGTGGTCTGATAAAGAGAATATATGATTATAGTTTTGTTGAGTTTACTGAAGTTTATGTTTGTTATTCAGATATTTAGATATTTTGTGTAGATGTCTCTACAGATTTAACATGCTGGTTTCTGTAATTTAAATAATTTCCATACAATTTACAAGCTTTTTGCAGATGCTTTTATCGAGCGTGATATACAGTATTTTTTTGCACTGTAAGCTGCACTTAAAATCCTTTCATTTTTCCAAAAATCGTCAGAGCTCCTTATAATCTGGTGCACCTTATGTTTGACTTCTACCAGTCAGGTATTAAGGAGCAGTAAAGCCACTCTGCTGAAGTACAGAGTTATACAGGAGTTTCAGTTTAGTTCTCCAGCAGTATTAGCATTAGCCGCTAACCGCGCTAAGTGCTAGCTCTTTTAACGTTCAGAGTCTGCCCGTTTACCGCCTTAAAACAAGCTGCGTGGGACGAACCGCTAGCTAATATCGCCCTGGCTTACTGGAACACTCAGGTTTCCTCTGTGTAGCACAGTGTAGGTGGCATTAGCCACTAACTGTGATTAGCACTAGCAGTTAGCTGCTAGTGCTAATGCTGCTGCACACAGTCTTAGTGGAAATCTGGAAATCTAAACTTACTGTAAATGAACAGAATATTTTAACTGACTAAAACTAGACTGAAATGTTTTTAGAACTAGACTAAAAGTAATAATTACTAATAACTATATAACTTATTTTTTATTAATATTATTACTATTATTATTATTTATTTGTTTTGTTTTTTTATTGGATTGGATGCACGCTTGTTCTTATGCATTATACCTTCTGTCTATGTCTGTGTTGTTAAGTGCTTTGAGTTTTCAGAAAAGACGCTATATAAATCAAATATTATTATTATTATTATTATTATTATTATTATTAAGACAACATAATCTCCTCCCAAATTAACACTGCTGGGCACAAAAAAACTACTTTAATTAACGTGTACGGTCTCTATATGCCAAAATATGCTTTACACACACAATCGTTAGAAAATATCTTTGTCAGTATCTCAATTTAAACCTAAATATCATAAAGAGATATTTTCAGGCTTTTGATGGCGTTCCTGCTCCTCTGGTAAAAATCTAACATGCTGAGGATCACAAGGAGCATCTTTCCTCAGTTTTGATCTTTACTCTGGCTTTACTCGTTCACAGACAGAGGAACAGTACAGAAGGTCATTGTTCTGCCTCGAGATGATCTACAGACTGAAGAGCTGGTTCTGGAGGAGGTAGAGGTATTCAGAGTGAGTAATCCCATCTTCTCTCTCTCTCTCTGTATATATACTGTACATATATCTGTATATATGTTTATCCAATGTTTATGTCCATTATTATGATGAACATAACTCTAACTTATTTTTTATCATCATTTCATTTTGTAGGTTCCAACACCAATAACCACAATGAAGATTTCTCCTAAAAGAGTAAGATCACTGTTTACTTTCCTCTTCAAATTTACTGCCATTTCTAAATAATGTCAGTCACTAGAATTAACAATAGGATCTAGGATCTATCCATCCATCCATCCATCTGATTATTTAGGCATGCAGTAATGCTAATTAAAACAGCAATATGTAGATATAGTACTATGAAATAGCAGCTTCAGGATCATGTTGATGCTTCACTAACTGCAATAGGGCAGGTGACATCTTGGTCATTCCCAGTGCAGGTCAAAATACTGGTATTGTATTATATAACTTTGATTGCACTACATAAAACTTCGCTCTAGAACTGTGTAACACTGTGTAATCCAGTCGTGTCCAAACTTTTTTTGTTGGGGGCCGGAAGGAGAAATATATTTGAAGTCATGGGCCACAGACTCTGTAATAAAACAAATAATGAAATATACCACTTTAAATAATACTTTTTCCTGAATACTTTCTTTTACACACCATTTTACTTGACTTACTATCTTTATCTATCATTGACAGTGTTGTGTAAACTAAGATTTTTCAAATTGATGTTTAATTTCATGATGTCTCTAATTTTAAACTCCTTAATTACGGCAACTCTTAGACTCTTTGGCCCGTTTTTCTGTGCTACAACTGCGCACCCTCTCCGCTTTTAGACTCTTTGGCCCGTTTTTCTGCGCTACAACTGCGCACTATCTCAGCTTTTAGACTCTTTGGCCGTTTTTTCTGCGCTAAAACTGCGCAGCCTCTCCACTTTTAGACTCTTTGGCCCGTTTTTCTGCGCTAGAAATGCGCACTCTCTCCGCTTTTAGACTCTTTGGCCCGTTTTTCTGCGCTAGAAATGCGCACTCTCTCCGCTTTTAGACTCTTTGGCCTGTTTCTGACACCTAGCGTTCAAACTTTGAATCTCACATTATAAAAACCTGCTTAACAGCGGGCCAACTTTCATTCTATTTCTAAAATACCTCAGTTTGGACACCCCTGGTGTAATATGATTCATGTTAGTGTAAAATATTACTTCACCTGTAATATTACTCCACTGCCTCAGTCTGCATGCTTCTTTACCTTCAGATGCTCCTTTTGGATTTCTTAGCTTGTCAACAAATGCATGTGTACAGCTGTTCATGTGTGATTTGTATTTACTGTAGTGAATTTTAAAAGACTGAAGGGAGGGACCTTAGTGTAAATTACTCCTTAAAACTCATATAGTCCCATTAGAAAATAACAGACGTGTGTTTTTTCCTCCTCAGCAACAACTGTACGTGAGTTCAGCAGTGGGCGTGACTCACCTGGCGCTGCACAGGTGTGATGTTTATGGTGAAGCGTGTGCAGACTGCTGCCTCGCCCGCGACCCCTACTGCGCCTGGGACGGCAAGTCCTGCTCCCGGTACTCAGCCAATCAGAAGAGGTAAGGGATGTGTGTCAAGCATAAGGTATATGTAGCAAAAGTACTCCACATACCACCAGCTTTATTACTGTTTACTCCGTATTTCCGTACGGACACATTCAGGTAGCTGCACCGTTAAAATAGCAATCTGCCAAAGTCAGAGCTCACCTGACCCTTAAAGGGAATGATGAGCAAGTGACACTCTGATTGGTTTATTTCACATTACACCCAAAATTAACCGCAACCATGATTAATTAAGAGAATAAGCACATGCCTTTTGCTCACAAGTTGTACTTTTCCCGATGTTACAATAGCAAAGACACACCGACACGCTCTAAATCAAGCTGTGACTGTTTGCCTATTTTGAAATAGACCAGTTGCAGATCTGGGATATATACAGCATTCATGTATAGGAGGCTTTCATTAGTCATTTTTCCCCTTTTCTATCTGGGTCAGTCTTTCACCATGATGTCTGCCATCATCCTCAGTTTACTTTAATACCAACTCCAGCTGTTTAAACTCTGTTCTATACTAAATATATGTCTTTAAATACTGAGATACTGACACAAGTCCAATATTTACCTCAACAGACATTCAGTGGTTAAAATATTTGATGAATCTGTCATTTAAAACACAGAGTTTCCGTTTAAAATAAATAATGTGCATTCTTTTGCAATGTTTTTGTCATTTTCAAAGTTTGGTTCGATTCAAAGCAATATTAATTTGTGATGAATGAATGTTATGAATGTAGAGTTTCTTGGATAGTGTTTGTTTAAAGTCAGCAAATTCAGTACTTTTGATTGTCAAAAAATTAATGCACATATATGTGTGTGTGTGTATGTGTTCCCCCAGGCGTAGTCGGAGGCAGGATGTGAAGTACGGTAACCCCATCAGACAATGCAGAGGCTACAACTCCAATGGTGAGCAATGATGACGGATATATTAAATACAGCTCTGATAAAAAATAAGAGAGCACTTAAAAATGACGAGTTTCTTTGATTTTACAAAATTAAAAAACCTCTGGAATATAATCAAGATGAAGATGGATGATCACAAACCATCAAACCACCAAACTGAACTGCTTGAATTTTTGCACCAGGAGTAAAGCAGCATAAAGTTATCCAAAAGCAGTGTGTAAGACTGGTGGAGGAGAACATGATGCCAAGATGCATGAAAAAAAATGTGATTAAAAACCAGGGTAATAAAATATTGATTTCTGAACTCTTAAAACTTTATGAATATGAACTTGTTTTCTTTGCATTATTTGAGGTCTGAAAGTTCTGCATCTTCTTTGTTATTTCAGTCATTTCTCATTTTCTGTAAATAAATGCTCTAAATGAGAATATTTTTATTTGGAATTTGGGAGAAATGTTGTAAACCTATAAATAGCAAAATTTAGAGAAACTGATTCAGAAACTGAATTGGTCTCTATAGATAGATACTATACTATAGATACTATACTATAGATACTAGATAATATTAAGAAATATAACAAATATGTTTGTAATAAATGTTTTCTTTTTCTTTTTGTCTTCTTTTATTTTTATATGTTTTTCCCCAGCCAATAAGAACACTCTGGAGTCAGTGCAGTACGGTGTTGAGGGAAGCACAGCGTTTCTGGAGTGCCAGGCCAGATCTCCTCACGTATCAATCAAATGGCACTTCCAGAAGGAGAACAGTGATAGAAGAAGAGAGGTTTGTAGCGCACATCTTTATCAGTCTATCTTTCTATTAAACTCTATTAAGCTAGGCATGCTGGAACTGCTTCTACAATATTCTGGTGTAAAATGTACTTTTGTTGTAGTAAAACTGGATAAAATAGCCCCCCTCCGCTCTCCCACAGCTTTATGAAATCCAGAAATGTTGTGCTTTTTACACAGCACTCTGTACAACAATCGTATCGGGGCATATTTTACCCCAATAAATCGCTTTTTACACCGTTATCCAGTAGATCAAAGTAGCTCCACACCTCCTTTCTAGAATCTGGAGAGCCCTGACATTTAAAACGAGGCATTAATAACTTAAAAAGTGCACAAAAAGCGTATTAAAAAACACTTTTCACATCCCATAATGCTAGCTTCAGCTCAGAGTGCCGCCATCACTGTACTGATAACAACATAGACATATACAGTTGTGGTCAAAAGTTTACATACACTTGTAAAAAACATAATGTTATGGCTGTCTTGAGTTTTCAATAAGTTCTACAACTCTTATTTTTCTGTGATAGAGTGATCGGAACACATACATGTTTGTCACAAAAAACAGTCATAAAATTTGGTTCTTTCATAAATTTATTATGGGTCTGCTGAAAATGTCACCAAATCTGCTGGGTCAAAAATATACATACAGCAACATTAGTATTTGGTTACATGTCCCTTGGCCATTTTCACGGCAACTAGGCGCTTTTGGTAGCCATCCACAAGCTCCTGGCAAGCTTCAGGTCGAATGTTTGACCACTCTTCTTGACAGAATTGGTGCAGTTCAGCTAAATGTGATGGTTTTCTTGCATGAACCCGTTTCTTTAGCACTGTCCACATGTTCTCAATGGGGTTTAAGTCAGGACTTTGGGAAGGCCATTCTAAAACCTTAATTCTAGCCTGGTTTAGCCATTCCTTTACCACTTTTGATGTGTGTTTTGGGTCATTGTCTTGTTGGAACACCCAACTGCGCCCAAGACCCAACCTTCGGGCTGATGGTTTTAAGTTTTCCTGCAGAATTTGGAGGTAATCCTCCTTCTTCATTATCCCATTTACTTTCTGCAAAGAACCAGTTCCACTGGCAGCAAAACATCCCCAGAGCATAATACTACCACCACCATGCTTGACAGTAGGCATGGTGTTCCTGGGATTAAAGGCCTCACCTTTTCTCCTCCAAACATATTGCTGGGTGTTGTGGCCAAACAGCTCAATTTTTGTTTCGTCTGACCAGAGAACTTTCCTCCAGAAGGTTTTATCTTTGTCCATGTGATCAGCAGCAAACTTCAGCCGAGTCTTAAGGTGCCTTTTCTGGAGCAAGGGCTTCTTTCTTGCACGGCAGCCTCTCAGTCCATGGCGATGTAAAACACGCTTGACTGTGGAGACTGACACCTGTGTTCCATCAGCTTCCAAATCCTTGCAGACCTGCTTCTTGGTGATTCTTGGTTGACTCTTGACCATCCTGACCAATCTCCTCTCGGCAGCATGTGATAGCTTGCGTTTTCTTCCTGATCGTGGCAGTGACACAACTGTTCCATGCACTTTATACTTGTGTATAATTGTCTGCACAGTTGCTCTTGGGACCTGTAGCTGCTTTGAAATGGCTCCAAGTGACTTCCCTGACTTGTTCAAGTCAATAATTCGCTTTTTCAGATCCACACTGAGTTCCTTTGACTTTCCCATTGTAGCTTTTGTAGCTGAGTCTAATCACTGGGTCAAATGAGCCCTATTTAAATGGGCTCATGAGAAGTCAACAGCTGTAGTCAATCAAAATCACTTACAAGAAGTGAAGAGGCCATGACATGAAGCTAATTTGATTGACACAACTCGCTACATCACCAAAATTGACAAATTTTGTTGCTGTATGTATATTTTTGACCCAGCAGATTTGGTGACATTTTCAGCAGACCCATAATAAATTTATGAAAGAACCAAATTTTATGACTGTTTTTTGTGACAAACATGTATGTGTTCCGATCACTCTATCACAGAAAAATAAGAGTTGTAGAACTTATTGAAAACTCAAGACAGCCATAACATTATGTTTTTTACAAGTGTATGTAAACTTTTGACCACAACTGTATATATATATATATATATATATTTATATACATAGAGTCCACATAGCTTGCCTCCTGGTGCTGGCTGCTACACTATGAAGAGTCTATGTATATGTATGTCTATGTCATTATCAGCATTATGGGATGTAAACAGTGTTTTTTTAATAAGCATCTTGTGCACTTTTTAAGTTATTAATGCCTCCAATAAAATCTCAGAGGTGTAAAAAGTGATTTATCGGGGTAAATTATCGGGGTATTATTCTTCCTATTATTATTATTTTTATTACTTTTAATAGTTTTGTATTATTGCTTTTTAACTTATTTTGATTTTCTTTTGTTGTTATTACTATTCTTTTATTTTATTTTTTTTGTTCATTTATTTTTATGTATTTTTATTGTATTATGTAAAAGTTAGTTTTAGCTCATTTTAACTATTTTTTGTTGTATTAGTCTTATAGTTATCTTACTTTATTTTAATCATTAATTTTTTTTTCTATGTTATTCTAATTCTATTTTTATTTTTTTTTATATTTTTTATATTTTGTTTACTGCTATTTTACAATAATTACATTTCTGTAAATGCTCGGCTACATTGAAAATGAGGGTTGCCCTTAATGTACATCCAAGTCAAAATATTGATTGATTGATTGATGGATTGATAAATAATGCCCGAGTTCTGGGCCAAAAGCACAAAATTACGGTATCTCTGAAAGCTGTGGGAGAACGGAGGTGTGCTATTCAACAAAAGTAAGTGCTTTTTATCAGGTTTTACTACAGCAAAAGTCCTCCTTTAATCCTTTTTGTACTGAATATCTTTAATATTTTCATGCATCCTCTACCGTTCTTTTTTTCAGATTCGTTCGGACGGTCGCGTGGTTCGCACGGATCAGGGTCTCCTCCTGCGCTCGCTGCAGATGTCGGACGCCGGCAGCTACCAGTGCACCTCCACCGAGAAGAACTTCAAGCACACACTGGTGAAGCTGCAGCTGGTGGTGCTGTCCGGCCGCACCGTCAACAGCATCCAGGCGGAGACGTCCGGCCCCGCCCCCCTCGGCCCCCTGCACGCCAGCGCGTGGACGCCCAGCGCTGAGCAGTACAAAGACCTGCTGACCATCCTGAGCCAGCCGGAGATGGGCCTGATCAACCAGTACTGCCAGGACTACTGGCAGCTGGGGGACGACCCGGCCGCCGGCGTCCACCGGAAGAAAGACTCCAAGGAGCTGAAGGAGCAGCGCAAACCTCGCAACAGGAGACACCACGAGGGCCAGCGGAGTATGCCGGAGACATGAGGAGGAGGCCTGCTCTCCAAACATAAATATATATATACACATATATATATATACATGCAGGTGCATCTCAAAAATTTGAATATAGAATATCATTGAAAAACGTATTATATTATTTTGACGTATTACATTTGTTTCTTTTATCGTTGATGATTATCGCTTACAACCAATGAAAACCCAAAACTTTTTGCGGTGTGGGCAGTGTGCCAAGTCCTGCTGGAAAATGAAATCTGCATCTCCAAACCATCACTGATTGGTTGAAGCTTCACTCCAGACCTTCCCTTCCCAGATTTTCCCTTAAGTTTTGTTTTCCCACAAAATCTTACAGCACTTCATGCTTTCCTCTGCTGAAAACAACTTTTACAGAGATGTGGATTTCCTTTTCCAGCAGGATTTGGCACGCTGCCCACATTGCCAAAAAATGTACCAATTGGTCTTATTTAATATAAAAATTTTTCGAGATACTGACTTTTTTATATGGGTTTTCATTGGCTGTAAGCCAAAATCAGTCATCAACAATTAAAGAAATAAGCGCTTAAAATAGATCACATTTTGAACTGAATTACTAAAATAAAATAACTTTTCAATGATATTCTAAATTTTTTACATGCACCTGTACACACACATACACACACACACACCAACATGCACACACTTCCTTTCACCACAAGATCCGAGATCCAAGCTACGGTCAAAAACAGCCCGACGCATCGCGGCCGAGTGACTGAACGGACACACTAGAGCAGCGCGTGGTGAGAATAGGCAGTATTTATTGTAGGTTGTACATAGTTAGACTCTGTGGATATCTTTGTACTGAGAGCACAATACGAGAAAAAAAAAAAAAACTTTTTTTTTTTTGTGTATAGATCCTTCCGTGCAAATATTTTGTCATTATTGTTATTCTTCTTATAGTATATTTATTATAGTGCTATTGTCATATGGAGCTGTGTGATTGATTGTATTACGAGGGATGGCAGAAGCTTGTAAAAGCTTTTATTCTGTAAACACTGAGCAGGAAAAACATGGTGGGCATCTACCTGTAGGTGCTCTGAGGTGGCCTCCATACAGTGTGAACCACGAGAGCTGTGGGACTTATAGATTGAGAGCATGGCTGTTTTGGTCAATTTTCACTTTCCACTCTTCACTGGTCCATTAGTCAATTTTTTAGTTGCTAAACAAAAAAACAAGCATTAGCCAGGTATACTATACCACTATACAGTACCATTTAAAACTTTGACACACCTTAAATTCAGTGTTTTTCATTATTTTAAAATGTACTACACTGTAGATTGATACTAAAGTTATCCAAACTATGAAGAAAAAACTATGGAATTATTTAGTATGGCTTTCAGTTAACAGCTGTGCTGAACTCATCAAGAATTCAGTACTTGAATTTCTTGTCTCTTAATGTGTTTGAGAGCATCAGCTGTAAAGTAGTAAAGGGGTAGAGTTCATATACTATGGTGGCTGAGAAAGCCCAATGCACTGCAAATTGGAAAGCTGCAAAACTACAAAACACATCCATCACAATTTCAACACAGGTGCTGCAAATACAGAAATTTGCTGCAAATACAACCAAAGCACAACAGAATGTCCCTGGGGAGCCCTAAAAGATGCTGTACCCCTAAGCTACATGTTCAGTAACATCTCTGACTTCGCAGTGTGTAGAGAAGACTATTAGTACCAACCAAACTTCCGAAAAGTAAGCTATGTTTGTTAATTGTAATTACCATGGTTTTATACATATTAAAATGCTGCTTTACCAAACGTTACTGAAGACGTACTTTAGGGGTACAGCATCTTTTAGGGTCCCCCTGGGAAAAATCCATTGTGTTGTGATGTTTTTTGTGCTTTTGCAGCCCTTTTCAGTTTGCAATACGTTTGGCTTTCTCTGCTACTGTAGTATACAGCGAATAGCACTATTTGAGTAATGTTCCAATACATATTATGGCAAGAAATACTCAATTAAGGCAAGGCAAGTTTATTTATATAGCACCTTTCATACACAATGGACATTCAAAGTGCTTTACAAATTAAATACTAGAAAATACAAAGTGAGGTCAAATTACAAATACATGTAACAATAAAAATGGGAATAAAAGAATCGATTAAGAATAAAGCATGGATAAATTAAGAACATGTAAAATAATAATTGTAATTTAAGATAAATAGTATAAGAACAATGTTAAAAGAAAATAAAAAAGAAAAGTAAATACAAGACATTATAATTAAAATAATATTCAAGTAATGAAAAAATTAAGAACAAAAATCAATATAACAATGTGCACAGCAGAGAAATTAAGGCCCCGTCCACACGAATCCGGATATTTTTAAAAATTAAAATTAATTTTAAAGTGGTGTCTCAAAAACGCTGAAATGAACAGAGATTCTCTAGACATTCTGTAGTTTTCTCGTCACTTCTCAGCAACAACTACTTAATTTTCAAAATTGTCCCACCAGATGCTTGTTGGACCAGACCTGGTCCAGAATTTTCGTTCGACAGGAGGATCAGAAAAAAAAATGCATGCAGTGCATTTTGGTGCCTCCGCTGTGTTCGGTAATGTAAGAGTTACATTAAATTAAGCGGTGAACATGTTATTAATCCACAAAATGCAGAGGGAACAGAACCAATCCAGACGCTGTTCATATTTCAGGCTCATTCTGAACAGGCTAAGCTAATGTAAACTAAAAGTAGACATGCAGACTCGCTGTGTGACAAAAATGTCCACCCTGGAAGGCGTTTTTTGAAAAGCTCCATTTTTAGTGACCGAAAATGCCGTTTTTGTGTGGATGGAAGGCTAAAATGAACACAAAAAACTCAGTTCATAAAAATATTCGGATTCCTGTCGACGGTGCCTTAGTAAAGAATAAAAAAAATACTTTAAGAAAAAATGAAGGTCAGTCAATCCGAAAAGAAGAATTTCAAGAACTTTTAAAGTATCTTCAAGTGCAGTCACCGCAAAGACCATCAAAAATGTTATGATGATGAAACTGGCACTCATCAGGATCACCCCAGGAAAGGAAGAGCGAGAGATTCCTCTGTTGTACAGGATAAGTTCATCAGAGTTACCAGCCTTAGAAACCACAAGTTAACAGATAAGAGCATCTAAAAGCTTCTTCACAGAGTATTCTGCTTTGTTTAACATTTCTTTTAAGTTACTACATGATTCCTTATGTGTTCCTTCATAATCTGATAGATCACTTTACTATTTATTTATGATTTTTGACTGATACAGTATATTCTAAGTGTTTTTTTGTACAAAAAAATAGTTAAGCTTTAACTATACTACTCTGAATATCTGAATATATATATATATATATATATATATATATATATATATATATATATATATATATATATATATATATATATATACATATATATATTACATATATAATATATATATATACATATACATATATATATATACATATATATATATAATCACACTGGTTTAAACCAGAGACTGTAAAAAAGATGGACATCGTGTCTTCGTTCCCATTCATTCAATGAAATTGAAGCCAAAATCTTCCACCATGTTGGCGATCCTGAAACCCGATTCTGCGCAGTAGAGACCAGAGGAGGGAGAAAGACTGTGGAGAGACAGCCTACTCATTTAAATAATCCCGCCCCTGAAAGCTTCCTCGAGGTCACAGGCTGCAGAGCAGAGCGGAGCTGAGGGTCTGTTATTGGTCCCGCCCATAACCAGCCCTTTTACAATAACCACACTTTTTTTTAATAGATCTGAATAACGTTTTAAAAATTAATTATGTGGGGATATAAAATTTGACAATATAAGCAGAGGTTACACTAGCTGTTACATTTAAATAAAGGAGGTAGAATTACAGTATATTAGAAAAAAATGTCTGTTTTGCCATTGAAACCTATGGGGATGGGTGGGGTAACGCAGCTTTCTGCAGCCGAACAGCAGGGGGCGCCCGACCTGTGGTGGCTTCACTTTTGAGAGACGATGCTCTGTCCAGCTATACACCGTCTATGGTTTAAACATAACCATTGGAAAGTCATCCAGTGGCAAACAAACTGACTAGAAAGGCTAATGAATCAGACCGACTTCTCACAGCCATGAACCCAAACTAGAGGATCTCCAGCTCGGTATGGAGGTCAGGTATCAGGTAGCCGTAGCCCCACTGTTTTGTTCTCTCTGTGTTTTATCACTAAATCTAGGCTCGGAGTGATTCAGCAGTTTTTAAAGGCCGTAGTCGTGATGGACACTTCGGCTGCCGCTGCTGGTGCTGCTGCTGGTGATTAGTATGTGTGGAGCTCCACTCTTTGAGGACGTGTTTGAGGACTGAAGATGTGTTCGCTCGTTTGGACGATGCCGTGTACATTTTCAACGAACCTTATCCAAATATCCAGAGCAGTTCAGCATCCAATACGCTCCTTTGTAACAGTCTTGATCTTCCATAATGTCTACAATGTGTGTACAGTTCGAGTCTCCTGTCGGCCGTGTACTGTAGGTCTGATCTGAGTCCAGTAGACAGAACTCCCACCTGTACATCTGTACATCTGCTTCCTAACGTTTGCACAGCAAAAAACCCTCAGCGTTGGATGAACTGCAGTAGTGTTTAATGGATTTATAGTGTATTACCCAAAAACTGCACTCAAATTCACTCAAGAGTTGGTTGGAGTATTGACGAATGGATCCAGACGCCTAAAGAATCTTAACTCAACAACGCAAACAGTTACGAACATGAACGTTGCCTACGTTCGAAGGCAATGTTGTAAGAAATGATTTATTTAATATTCTGTGTTGTGTCACTATTTAGAAAATGAACAATTTCACACCAAATTCAGCTCTAAGGGCCCTATTGTACACCCTAGCTTTTCCTGCGTTGTTTAAATAGCAACAGTGCTTCTAAAAATACAGCTCTGTAAAAAAAAGAGAGTTGTTTTATTCTATAAACTACAGACAACATTTCTCCCAAATTCCAAATAAAAATATTGTCATTTAGAGCATTTATTTGCAGAAAATGAGAAAAAGAAATGGCTGAAATAATGAAAAAGATGCAGAGCTTCATATTCATAAAGTTTGAAGAGTTCAGAAATCAATATTTGGTGGAATAACCCTGGTTTTAATCACAGTTTTCATGCATCTTGGCATCACGTTCTCCTCCACCAGTCTTACACACTGCTTTTGGATAACTTTATGCTGCTTTACTGCTGGTGCAAAAATTCATTCAAGCAGTTCAGTTTGGTTTGATGGTTTGTGATCATCCATCTTCCTCTTGATTATATTCCAGAGGTTTTTACTTTGGTAAAATCAAAGAAACTCATCATTTTTAAGTCGTCTCATTTTTTTCCAGAACTGTATCTACACTAAGGGGCGAGGTGGTCTGCAATGCAACTTTAACAGATGTCAACATTCAGACGTTCATTGCTATCTTGGCAGTGAATTGTGAACAGGCGCATCCTCTTGTCTCGAAGTATTGCACAAACTCAAACTTTGCAAACTTTATCTCAACAGCAAACAGAATGAACGAGTGTTAAACGAGCAGCTCAGTTTCCTCTGCTGAGAAGCGCTGGTTGGACACGTCCAGATAGCTGCACCGTTAAAATAGCAATCTGCTAAAGTCAGAGATCACCTGATTCTTCAAATCAAGTGACACATTGATTGGTTTACTATTTCAAGTTACACCCAAAATTAAACACACTCATGATTGATTAAGAGAATTAGTACATACCTTTTGCTCTTTTGTTTCGAGCCACGCGAGGTGTACTTTTCCCATCGTTACGATAGCAAAGGTCGCTAAAATAGAGCCCCTAAGTGAGACTAAAATCAACAGACTGCACATTTTCTGCACAAGTTATTTGTAAATAGTGCATTTAAATATGGCACACACAACCCAAACTGACCCAGACTTTACTATACCTCGTCTTTTTATCCAAAATGCATCCAAAAGTGTAAAAGTTTAAACTGAACGAATATACCATACATATAGTCAGAACTTTATATCAGAACATTCAGAGGAAGCACTTTCAACCACCTTATATTTGGTCGTCTAAACTGTCATCCAAACTAAAACTAAGCAGAACTTTGGGAGGATAGTTTTTATTTTTATTTTTTAGTTCGTTTTATCTTTTTTGCATGAAATGTATTTGTACTGTACAGGTATATTAGTCCAGATCCCCCGGATATGTTGCTGTGTAGATGTTTCTGGATGGTCTTTTTATGTGAGAATGACTTTATGTAAAAATACCACTGCAAAAAGGGACAGAGAGACTGAATTTTGAGGGACAAAAGGACTATTTTAAGCACAAGACAAGATGTTACGAAACTCTACGAACTCTCAACGGACTTCCACGTCTCTCTCTCTCGCCTCTCTTGTGTACTTTGTTTGGAATGTGGTAAAGCCGGCTGCTTCAAACGACTGTTGTACAAATTTATTGGGTCTTTTATTTGTAAGACATCATACATTCATTGTGGTTCGTCCTTTATTTTGTCTTTGTTTTTATATTTTTTTCTTGTGGGATAAGAAAAAAAAAAAAAAACGATTGGAATTAGATGTATTTCAAAGTTAATGTTATTGTACTGACTTTAATGCATTCGTTTTTCTTTTTCTTTCTTTCATCGTTGTTGTTGACTAATTAAAATTCTATATTTTATAACATCTTTTTGGAACCCACTTTCGTATTTCTATACTAAGGGAGCTAAATTCAGCCCTGGACTTGTTTCTGGACCAGCTAACTACAATTCCACCTCCATTCTAGAATGATGCTCAAGATATTGTATTTTTCACACTATAAGGAGCATCTAAAATCCTTTAGTTTTCCAAATATCATCAGAGCTCCTTATAATCTGGTGCTCCTTATGTATAAATCAGTGGCGGATGCTGGTCTTTCAAGGAGGGGAAGCTCAATTTCGGCCTACATCTTAACATATGTAGTTTTATTTATACGTAAATTCTACTCTCCCGGAGATTTCACTAGAACAATTGAACAATTACATTAAAAAAAAGACGCTATGACATGAATAAACATAAAATGATCAGTAAAAAAAAAACATTACGCAAAATCTTTAAAGTTGGTAAAGGAAAAAATGCAGGTAAATTTAATTCACACAGTTTTAAATTCCTTAAATAATCCCTTTATTAATTTAAATTATTTAAATTATTTTTAATGATAACACAATACTTACTACTGGCCCCTGTTCATTTATGTCCTAAAATGGTTTCATCAAGAGGCATGGACAACAGTACAGAAGTCAGAGTCCAAACACAAGCAGCTACAGAAAAGCGCCAGAAATAGAAGCTGGATTTGTCGCTAGTCGTTTTTAATAAAGAAAATGCCGCTATAAGGATTAGGAAAGTCTCCGGTTCAACTCAGAACAGAATGAAAATAAATGCTCCCAGCACGGAGTTTTACACTGTCAATCAAAAAGGGACTCCGCCCCAGACAGATCATCCAATCATCATGCAGAAGCTGAGCGTCCGGGACGGCCGAGGCCAGCCCACTGCTCCATAGACCCCCAGAGACGCTGAGCGTCCGATGGGCGGGACAAAGCCCAGCGTTTATCCAATGACTCGTCTTGTTTCGCCACGCGCTTTGCTCCGCTATTGAAGTCTGTGCACTGTTTAAAGCAGCGCTGTGAAGCTGCGGGAATGAGTGAGAGGAAAGCCGCGGAGTTACCAGTGATAAGAAGCTGATTCTGAACTAAGTTCAGCGCGCTGTAGCGCATATTTAATCAGTGACATGTACACACAACAGTATATATTTAATCACTTATTTTTTACATTTTAGGGGAAGCTGAGCTTCCCTTGCAGTCTTAGAGCAATCGCCACTGGTATAAATTCTATCAGTCAGGTATTAAGGAGCAGTTAAGTCACTCCACTGAAGTACAGAGTTATACAGGAGTTTCAGTGAAGTTTCTCCAGCACTAACGCTGGAGCAGCATTAGCATTAGCCGCTAACAGCGCTAAGCGCTAGCTCTTTTTCCATCAAGAGGTGAGTATATCGGACTGTAGTCTGTGTGTTAAAACAAGCTACATGAGACGAACCGCTAGCTAATATCATCCTGGCTTACCTGAACACTCAGGATTCCTCAGTGTTGTGCTGTTGGGCAGCATTTATGTCCCACTAGCGCTAGCGGTTAGCTGCTAATGCTGCTGCACCCAGCCTTAGTGAAAATCTGTAAATTAAAATGAAAGCTTACTGTAAATAAATGGGAGAAATCTGTGTAGATTAACATCCAGCACTTATTTCACATTAAAATATATATATTTTTTAAGAATTACAGTTTTGTTCACAGAACTTAGCTTAGCTTTGCAGGTCTCACCACCACCCAGCAGCGAGATCTGCTGAATCAGAAGGAAAACATGGTGACACCCCTATTCCTTACTAGTGTTACAAAATGCGCCTTATAATCAATCCAGTGCGCCTTATGTATGAAAGTAGACCAGAAAATAGACCCTGTTTAGGAGCGCTACTGGACATTGATACTCTAATGGAAATTTAACACCCTCTACGATGGTTTGCAAAAGTATTCATACCCCTTGAAAGTTTTCACATTTAGTCTCTTTACAACCACAAACCTAACTGTATTTTACTGAGAAGCAGAAGCAAAAATGCACTGATTTCAAAATTTTAATCAATTAAAATCTAACAAACTAACTACTTCTAACCTCATTTCATTCTTCCCCTCCCTTCCTCCTCTATCCCACTATGTCCATTTGACCTCCTTTAGGCCCTATTTAAAAATGTTTTTTTTTTTCCTTTTCAATTTCTCTATGTAAATCATTATTGTAAGTCACTTTAGACAAAAAAAAAAGCATCTGACAAATGTAATGTAATGTAATATAATGTAATGTAAAAACCTAAACCAAAAGTTTTCAGCCCCCTTTCACCTAAAATCGTTTAAATAAAGTCTGGTGCAATCGATTGACAGCTATCAGAAGTCCTAACTTAATGAGTTAATAGAGTTAATCCAGCTGTGTGTAATTTAGTCTCAGTATAAATACAGCTGTTCTGTGAAGGCCTCAGTGGTTTGTTAGTGAACACTAGTGAACAAACAGCATCAAGAAGACCAAGGAGAAACTCACCAGACAGGTCAGAAATAAAGTTGTGGAGACAGTTGTGAAGATGTTGAAAGAAGGGTTATGTTATAAAAACATATCCAAAGCTTTAAGCATCGTAAGGAGCACTGTTCAATCCTGCTGGAAAATGAAATCTGCATCTCTATAAAAGTTGTCAGTAGCAGAGGGAAGCTGTAAGATATGAAGTGCTGTAAGATTTTGTGGGAAAACAAAACTGCACTGATTTTAGACTTGATAATAAAACACAGTGGATCAACAGCAGCAGATGACAGACATGACTCTCCAAACAAACCATCACTGATCATCAGTCAATTTTACATTTCATTTGTAAATCAAGGGAGCAGAGTCTGGAGGAAGAGTGGAGAGACACACAGTCCAAACTGCTCGAGGTCTAGAGTGAAGTTTCCACCAATCAGTGATGGTTTGGAGAGACATGACATCTGCTGGTGTTGGTGTCAGGGGGCTCTGGTTGTTTAATGCACCTAAGTAAAGCTGAATTACCATAAAAACACCTTAAAACTTTTGTAAAAAAAATAAAATAAAAAAAATGTGGGTCCGCGCATGCGCACGGGTGGTAAAAAGCTACGGTGGCCGAGAAAGCCCAGCGCAGTGCAAATTGAAAAGCGCTGCAAAAGCACAAAACACATCCATCAAAATTACAACACAGGCGCAGCAAATAGAAAAACGCGCTGCAAATACAACCACAACACAACGGAAGTGAGTCACAACACAACGGAATTTGACGCAGCTTAGCTGGTACAGTATCTTTTAAGGTCCCCCGGGAAAATTCCGTTGTGTTGTGGTTCTATTTGCAGCGCGTTTTTCTATTTGCAGCGCGTTTTTCTATTTGCTGCGCCTGTGTTGTAATTTTGATGGATGTGTTTTGTGCTTTTGCAGCGCTTTTCAATTTGCACTGCGTTGGGCTTTCTCGGCCACCGTAAAAAGCACATATGGATGGGCAACATAATCGACAGAACACCAGCCTGAACTATAGTCCCAGTCCAGCCCGGCAGCCCATAACAGACACATGATTTCTATTCTGAACTACTGGTGTTTTTTCTTAGCTTGCAGCGACATCTTGTGGTTGAATCTGGGAACTGCACAGATCTATAAAGAGTAAACTACTAGCATGATTCTAAACTCCTGAGTCTGCTTAAGGTAACAAAATAATATGTTGAGGTCACAAGATAAAATATATAGACCACGTGATACTAAAAATTATATAGAAATAAAAATTACATTATTATTATTATTATTATTATTATCGACATCATCACAATCATCATCATCATCATTATCATCATCGTCATCATCATGCATATTTTTTTTAATTATATTTTTAAATGTCCTTTTTTTACACTGCAAGACCACAGTACAAGCTCTAAGAATGAAACACAAACAAGATATACATATTGAATGTATGTGTAATTGAATACAGATAAATGTAATTTAATATAGATCACAACTTTAAATCACTGTTGGCTTAAAAAATAAATAAATAAATAAATAAATAAATAAATAAATATATATATATATATATATATATATATATATATATATATATATATATATATATATATATATATAGCACCATTATTGAGTATTGATGTTATGTGTACAGCCCTACTTTAGAGATAGTAAGTCACTATCTTTGAGATACTAATATTTTTGAGACACCAATATGTATAATGATAGTAATAAAAACAATAACAGTAACAAAATAATAATAATTTACATCATTATAATAATTATTATTTTGATGTATGTTATTATTATTATTATTATTTATTTATTTATTTATTTATTTTATTTATTTATTTTTTTAAGTGGGGTAATGGAACGTATCTTCTGCTTCAGCAGTATCCTGGTTCCTGCTGAGGGCGGTGTTTCTCTCTAAGGCAAAATAATCGAAAGAGAAAGTGAAAAAGTCTCTCCTTCACTCAGAGATCAGCTCAGATCAGCTCAGAGAGACGCTGCGCTTCAGCTGCCGAGTATAAACCCCGACCCGCGCCTTCCTTCTGCTTTAACCCGCTGATCTGAGACATGGAGAACAGCGACATCGACGAGGGTCTTTACTCCAGACAGCTGTGAGTATTCTCTAACAACCACCCAGAAACACCACAGCTACACCAACCACAGCCCGGTTATACACAGACCGCGAGCTGCTGTAATAACCAGTACATACTGCTCACCGCCAGGGGGAGCCCGCGAGGGAGACCAGAATGAATGGGAGTCAATGGAGCTAAACGGCTAACATTCAAAATAAATACACTAATTAACGAATTGTACATAATTTCCATTTTGTGTAAGAAACTATAATTAAATATTCAGCTAAAAAAGTAAAGAAAACTGTTAGGTATGTTTTTATTTTACTACAATAAACAGGTTTTAAGCAGTAAAGTCGCTAGCATTTCTGCTACTGTCAGCTAATTGACTGGTACTGGCTTTTCCATAGCTCTGGAAAAAATAAATAAAATAAGACACAATTCAAAAACTTTAAAATTATGAGTTTCTTCGATTTTACCAAATTAAAAACTGCGGGAATATAATATTTTTTTTGCAGCAGGAGTGGCATTTTTACTTTTACTTTCAGTACCTCAGTACTATATTTTACAATAAACTATTTGCAATACTTAAGTATAAAAATTAAGCTAAATATTAGTACTATTTGAAGCTTAAAGACACTTCAACTTCTACTTAAGTCACTTTTAAAAATAGCACTTTTAGAGTACTTTTACTCAAGTCTGGGTTTTCAGTTCTTTATACAGCTCTAAAAAAAAATAAGGGACCACTTTCAGTTTCTGAATCAGTTTCTCTGATTTTGCTATTTATAGGTTTATGTTTGAGTAAAATGAACATTGTTGTTTTATTCTATAAACTACAAACAACATTTCTCCCAAATTACAAATAAAAATATTGTTTTAGGGCATTTATTTACTGAAAATGAGAAATGACTGAAAGTGTCAGAGTTTTTTTAGACCTCAAAAAATGCTCAGAAATGTTCAGAAATCAATATTTCTGAATAACCCTCAATAACCCTGTTTTTAATCACAGTTTTTATGCATCTTGGCATCATGTTCTCCTCCACCAGTCTTACACACTGCTTTTGGATAACTTTATGCTGCTTTACTCCTGGTGCAGAAATTCAAGCAGTACAGTTTGGGGGTTTGATGGTTTGTGATCATCCATCTTCCTCTTGATTATATTCCAGAGGTTTTCAATTTGGTAAAATTAAAGAAACTCATAATTTTTCATTATTTTTCCAGAGCTTTATGTGAGATAACCCAATTTTCATTATATTTGTTGATTACTTGCTAAGATGATGTTTTTCTGAACTGTAACATGAGATAAAATTCACACACACAGCAATAAAACAGGTTAAACTAGCTTCTTTCTTGACTGTTTGTTAGAAGAGCTGGTTTTCGGTGAGCTGAAACTGGTTGCTTTTCTGTTTTGTTCACACAGGTACGTGCTGGGACATGATGCAATGCGCAGTATGGGGAAGGCGAATGTGCTGATCAGTGGAATGAGGGGTTTGGGTGTGGAAGTGGCCAAGAACGTAGTTCTTGCTGGAGTCGGTTCCGTCACCATCCAGGACCAAGGGTCAGCAGAGTGGGCAGATCTGTCCTCTCAGGTAATCTGAAAACAAGATGTTAATTTAAATAAACATTATAAACAGTTTCGCCTTGAAAAGTCTTCAGAATGTTTAGAATTATGTTGATGCTCCACTAACTCCACTAAGTGCCAAAAAAAAAGTAAAAATTGCCCTATTCGATGCCCTTCTTGATGGGAAAATTGAACAAATGCTTGCTAGTCTGCCCCTTCTTGCAATAAATTGGTGATGTGCCTCTAGATTAATAACATTTAATAATGTGTATTAATAAGCACCCAGTTCTGCTGTCAAATAGAAAATAGTGTCTTTTCCAATGGAGAAAATGGGCCCTATCGTACACCCTCTGCAACACGCGTTATGATGCTTGTTGCTATCTTACACCCCATCATCAGTCTATTTTCACACCTTGTGCCTGCACTGTTAAAGTATAGCGTCAGAGTTTGGTAATAAATCTGCACTGATGGCCGTATGGTGGTCTGGAAGTGAGGTGTGTTCAGAAAAATATCTGGTGTGTTTCTATCTTGGGTAAAGCGCACCACTGACTGATTAAAACCCTGACAACAGTCAACCCTCAGTGCACGTACACCCCCAACCCCATTACACACACAAATGAACGCACTGCAGCATGAAAATCCATCTTTTAACTCAACAGTAAACAAAATAAAGTATAAAATATCATTGCTGTTCTCTTAAATGAGCTGCTGGTGTATCTTCACAGTGTGAACGAGCAGCTCAGTTTCTGTCTCTGCTGAGACGCCGCACAAAAGCGCCGCGGTGTTAAGATACGAACGCGCCAAAGTCAGAGCTCACCTGACTCTTAAAGGGAATGATAACTGGCGCACTGATTGAAAAATAAAATAGGACCCATGGTGTTAAAACCCTCAGATTGACTCTGCTTCTTAGTATGCCCACTTCTACTTTCTCAAGCATCATTTATTTAACCCTTTCGGACTGGAATTATTTCCAAATTATGGTAGAATTGCTGTTTACTGTCTGTAATCCAAACACAAAAAGATTTAGGAAGGTATTACAATATAAAATTTTGTAGCTTTCTTAATGTTATCATATAATATTTTATTTTTTAAATGTCCATTGCACTTGTTTTTAACCTGGTAACTTTCATAGCAGACATTGACCTTCTTACTTTACAAACCATGATAAAACCATAATATTAACATTACACAATAAAGTTTTTAAAATGACATAAAATAAATAAAAATAAGACCTTATATTTCTTCTTGGTTAACCTTTTCATTGGTTTGTAATGTTTTGACGAACAACATTTACAATAAAAAAAAAGAAACAACACGATGTCCACTGTAATGAATGCAGGGTCTGAATGGTTTAGAGTTAATCCTTCGTTTTTTTATCTTGTAGTTTTACCTGAGGGAGAGTGATCTGGGTCAGAACCGAGCCGAGTGTTCTGAGAACCCCCTCGCCCGTTTAAACAGCCATGTTCGAGTGTCTGCCTGCACTGAACGCCTCAATCAGGAGTTTCTGAGAAACTTCCAGGTAAAAGTGAACTTTCCTACTTTATCATTCACCATTCAGATAAGAGAGGTGATCATTTACCTTCTCATTTGCATTTTTCCATACACTGTCGCCTGTAGCTTGGAATATATTTGTTAATCCACTCTCTGGCAATGCCTGTTATGAATAAATATAGATATAATATATACTGTTGTTGTCCAGTAAAAAAAATAATACATCCATTTTTTTGTCTATTTTTAGTTTTCTGCATAATTTGAACACACCAGCTGTTGCTTAAAGTGTCTCAGACTGATAGTATTTCTCCTAAATGACCTGAAATACACTATTTTTACGTTTTTACTTTTTTTACATTGAGGTTTTGTCTTATAAAGCTTCTGTTTTAGAGATTATCAGTTTTTAATGATGTTAAATCAGGTGAGCTGCTTGTGGAATTTAACACACAAATATTTAATCCAGGAGAAATCTGACTAAATCATGAGATCACAACTAGGGGTGGGCGATATGGCTCTAAAATAATATCACAATATTTCATAGTATTTTCACGATAACGATACTTTTGGTGATATGACAAAATACTGAATTAGAAAAAAATATTTAAAATTTTATTTTTGCATGCAATATGATATGGCTAACTGAGATATTAAAAAATATATAATTTTATCAGATTTGTAACAGAAGTCAATGATTCAGAATGTCATGATATTAGTAATGCACTCCAAATATCTCCATATATCCAGGATTAAAGTCATATAATCTGTCTCTAGTAGATAGAGTGGGAATTTTTCTTTTGCTAAAAAATGTTATAATTAGGGGTGGGTGATATGGCACCATATTTTAGGGTATAACATTGTTCAAGATATTCAAAATTTTTGGCGATACTATCACGTACGATATGATATGGCACACCCCTAATCTCACCTAGTTATATAGAAAATGTAACATTTAATATGAAAAATATGTTTTTATTACTAGGGTTGAGTATTGGCAAAAACTTAAGATACAGGAGTTACAATTCAATATATTGTAAGCAGTGATGGTAAAGTTACTTTGAAAAAGTAATCCGATTACTGATTACAAATTACTCCTTTAAAAAGTAACTTAGTTACTTTATGGATTACTTGATTTTAAAAGTAACTAAGTTACTTTACAAGTTACTTTATTAGTTACTTTCAGCAGCTGCAGAGAACTGGCGAAAAACGAAAACGGGCGGAAACTAAAGACACGCTGAGCGCGAGAGAGAGAGACAGGGGAGAAAGCGAGACGCGTGTGATTGGGGAAGAGCGGAGGGGGAATGGGTAAGGGAGCGGTGTGTGTGTGTGTGTGTGTGTGTGTGTGTGTGTGTGTGTGAGGTGGAGAGAGAGAGTATCACACAATGACTTGGATAAGTAACTTTAATCTGATTACTGGATTGGAAATAGTAACGCGTTAGATTACTCGTTACTGAAAAAAAGGGTCAGATTAGAGTAACGCGTTACTGACATCACTGATTGTAAGATATTGTGATACTGTGGTTTTTTAAATAATTTTTTTCATAAAATATAATATAAAAACAATTCAATTCAATTCAATTTTATTTATATAGCGCTTTTTACAACAAAGGTTGTCACAAAGCCACTTTACAGGAAAAACAGGTCCACGCCTCTTATGAGCAGCACCACAGAGATGCCAATTTTATGGTGACACAGTGGCAAGGAAAAACTCCCTTTAAGAGGAAGAAACCTTGGAAGGAACCAAGACTCAGTCCGAGGAACCCATCCTACTCGGGTTGACCCGCTCAGTACAAACAAATAACAAACAACAAACAAATAACAGAACAAAACAGTACAGAGAATTAATGTGAACTATGGCTAATATAACAGGTACTAATTTATGAATATAAGAATGTGATGGGCACAAACTATAGAGCTATGGCTAATACAGAAACAGATACTGAGTGTGTTAATGGTAATCAGTGCAGGGTTGCAGAGCCGGAGAACAACACAGCGGGCAGTGGAGAGCCAGGCTGGGAACATCAGGAACAGCATCTCCATACATGTAAAAGAGATAGATAGAGAAAACAGAAAGGGAAGGAAGAGAGAAAAAAAAAAAGCAGGAGTTAGAAGGGTTGTGAAATAATTCTGATGAATAGAAGGACAGGGCTGATTCCTGAAAGCTGGAACCACAGACGGACACATCCAGGAAGACCGGCCGGCCAGTAACTATAGCCCTGTTTGAATATATTTATACTGTAGCTTGAAGGATAATATTAATGCACACTGAACTGTGTACTTAATGTATTTGTTAACTAGAGAAAGAAGAGAACTGTGGCTGATTTTAATACTGTAATGCTTCTAATGTCTTCAATAATAACATATTGTAAATTGATATTAAACTGGTGTTTTATACTTGTGCAACAGAGCTTTTGAAAAAAATCACTTTGAATACGAAACATTGAGTGTTTCAGGATCATGTAAAGTGTTTATAGGACTACTGCATTTAAAATACTTAGTTTTGTGAAGAGAGCCGTGTTAAAGTTGTTGGTGTATTCCTTTTTGAGGTTTTTTTTTTTTACATTCTTAAGCATTCTTCAGCATTACATTCTTTTTATGCTAATGAAGTCTGATTTCTTCATATATTGTGTACATATTTTGTGGGACACAGTAAACCCTATAGTAATTAAAGTCTTAATTTAAAGCCTTAGTGTTTTATATTATATGCACTCCTTACAGTACAGTATCTCAAAAAGCTTATATAAGCTTCTAGTTATACCAGCAAAACCATCTTTTCAACACAACTTCTCTATAAGTATCGACTCTCTCTCTCTCTCACCGACAAAGGTTGCTAGGAACCTGGGTGTTCTGGTTGATGACCAACTCTCCTTCACGCACCATGTGGCCTCAGTTGCTCGGTCTTGCCGCTTTGCGCTCTATAACATCTGAAAAATTAGACCGTTCTTGACACAACATGCCACCCAACTCCTGGTGCAAGCGGTCGTCATCTCACGCCTCGACTACTGCAATGCCCTGCTAACTGGCCTCCCGGCCTGTGTAGTAAAACCACTCCAGATGATCCAGAACGCAGCAGCACGTCTGGTCTTCAACCAGCCAAAACGGGCACATGTCACCCCGCTGCTCATTGAGCTCCATTGGCTACCAGTTGATGCTCGCATCAAATTCAAAACTCTTACAATCGCCTACAAGGTGATGACAGAACAGGCTCCTTCCTACCTGCACTCGCTCCTGAAGGCTTACGCTACCTCCCGGCCGCTGCGCTCCTCCAATGAACGTCGCCTCGCTTTGCCAAACACTCACACAAAGCAATCCAGACTGTTCTCATACAGAGTTCCCCAATGGTGGAACAAACTACCTTCCACTACCAGATCAGGAGAATCTCTCACTATCTTTAATAAACTCCTGAAGACTGAGCTCTTCAAAGAGCACTTACTCTCCTAACACCTCTAACTAACTACCTTCTACTACCAGATCAGGAGAATCTCTCGCTATCTTTAATAAACTCCTGAAGACAGAGCTCTTCAAAGAGCTCTTACTCTCCTAACACCTCTAACTAACTACCTTCTACTACCAGATCAGGAGAATCTCTCACTATCTTTAATAAACTCCTGAAGACAGAGCTCTTCAAAGAGCACTTACTCTCCTAACACCTCTAACACACTAACTACTTCTAACCCCATTTCCTTCTTCCCCTCCTTCACTCCTCTATCCTATTATTCCCCTTTGACCTCCTTTTATCCCTATCCAAAGATGTTTTACCTTTAAACTTATTTTACATTGTACTTGACTATTGTAAGTCGCTTTGGACAAAAGCGTCTGCCAAATGTAATGTAATGTAATGTAAAAAGAAAAAAAAAAACATAAATAAAATAATAAAAATACCATGATATACTATGAAACCATCAGAATCGTGAAAAATACCGTGATATACATTTTTGATCATCCCGTCCAGCACCTACATCTAAACTAATAATTATAAAGCAATACAGTTAAGTATGACAATGTTTTTCTTACATCCCTACTTATTACCAAGATTAATTACTTTAAATAAATTGCTTTAACCCCTTAACAGGCCAGGAGATTTGTCAATTGTCTGCCTGACTTTACACCACTAAATCTTAAGGATTTCTATTGAAGCTTCACATAAAAAGTTCCTGTTTGCTAAGGAACATTACTGAAAATCATAATTGTAATTGTAATAGAATATATATATATAAAAGAACATTTTCAGTAAATCTGCTAATGTAAAAATCAAATGAATAAAATCATAAAAGTGCCTCTTTCCTGAATTTCATTTTAAAAACAATATTTTCCTGAATACAAATCAAACAGTTCATGTCCTCCAAACCTTTAGTTTTATTATGTTTGTCTATTTTTATGTCTATTTTTAAACCTGCAGAATTTGGGTTGATTCCTGTTACTGATCTGGAATTATTACGTGTAGCAGAGAAAAAACAGGCAGCTTCCTCAAGTGTCCTGTAGGAGATTTCAAACCTTTAAATGTTCTAAATATAAATAAGTTATTTTACTGCAGAGAAAAAAGGGTTTTGTATCACCTACACATGTAGCCTGTATACAGGACAAGACATGTTAAAGGGTTTAAATAGGTACCAAAAACTTCTACACAGTACTGTTTATTAATTGTAGGGGATTTTCATATTTAAAATAGTTAAAGAGTTGGTCTGATTTAACTGTATTTGGTCTGAAATGTGTTTAGGTGGTGGTTCTGACGAACTCGTCTCTGGAGGAGCAGCGCTGGGTAGGATCTTTCTGCCACACCAACAACATCAGGTTTATAGTGGCTGATACTAAAGGCCTATGTGGGTAAGCATCTAAATAATACCACATTTTTTTCATTAATAGCTGAAATGTGTTTCTTTAAAGTAATAAAAACATACCAGTCCTGATTAAAATTAGGATAAACATTTCCTAACCTTTAAAAAAATATTTTATTGCAGTTTTATTGCCTCTTCAGTGCCCTCACAAATTCAAAAATACTATAAGCATCAAAATATACAGATCAATCAATCAATCAATAATACCACCCGCCTGCTGACGTTCAACCATCTGCGTCTCACCACTATCAGAGGCACACTGCTCAGCCCAATCAGCTCTCTCTCTTGCCCGCCCCTAAACCCATACATCACCCAGTGCGCCTCTCAAACTACCCCTCTCATTTTTATCCTTTTTCAAATTTGAGCTGAGGGTGTTGTCAGGAAATATCAGGGGGGTTAGTGCCCCTTTAAGCAGCGATACAATTATACTTTTTTTTTTAGATATAAATTAGTTTTTATAACATTTATAACTTACCTACTCATCAGTTCAGCACATCAGGAAGTCTTCCGTTCTGCTAGTGTTCTCTTCACATATAATATAAACCATTTTCTTAAATAATACAGCTGCACAGTGCAGCAAGTATCAAGCAAGTTAGAATGATTACGGCAAATTAAACAAATGTATCAATAGTTTTCACATTCATTACTCTTACTATTAGGTAGAAGTATAGATACTAGTGTTTAATAAAATCCTTCTGTAGAAGCTGAAAAAGTATCAACTCAAGCTTTTTACTCTTTAAGTAAAAGTGTTTTAAAAAGTACTGGTTTCAAAACTACTTAAAGTATAAAAGTAAAGTAAAGGAGAAAAAATAAAGCCATTAAGAATAAAAGTTCTATAGTGCACTTCCCCCCTCCCCCCCTCCCCAAAACACATTTTTGCTAAAAGCTAAAAGCCATAATGACTATAATGTTATATTAAAATGTTAATGTTGATAATATCATTTGGGATGCTCTAGGTTGTTCCATAGTGTTTCAGCTGCAGATATGCTGATTGTAAATGAAAGTATTTTAGAAGAATGTAAATATATTAAAGGAGTTTAGTTGGGCTGGAGTTTGTCTGGAGTTCTCTTGAGTCTCTGCACGGATCATCTTCATACTAGACTACATACGTCCAGTGAGTGTCAGTATCAGTAACGCGTTACTCTAATCTGACCCTTTTTTTCAGTAACGAGTAATCTAACGCGTTACTATTTCCAATCCAGTAATCAGATTAAAGTTACTTATTTAAGTCACTGTGCGTTACTCTCTCTCTCTCTCTCCACCACATCTCCTCCACACACACACACACACACCGCTCCCTTACCCATTCCCCCTCCGCTCTTCCCCAATCACACGCGTCTCGCTTTCTCCCCTGTCTCTCTCTCTCTCGCGCTCGGCGTGTCTTTAGTTTCCGCCCGTTTTCGTTTTTCGCCAGTTCTCGGGCTCCTTTCTAAAGGTTTTTTTTTTTTGCGGCCGCGTCCCAATTCACTAGCCAGGGCAGCGGTCTGCCACAAATTTGATTGGCAGAGGAGAGCATTTAAAGATTTTACACCACACGTGATTGGAAGTTCACTGTGGCGCAGAGCGCACATACCGTAAAGACAAGAAAAGTTCCGGTGCTTTAAATGAACACTGTCAGAATTAAATCCTTCTCAGTAGTTGGGTCCGGTATGGGTCCGTATTGGACAAAGTCCGGACCCGGACCCGGACCGCAGTCTGCAAATATGTGATCCCTGGTCTAGACCATATACACGGTTCTGTTTTATAAAACCACTCCTTGCTGCCCTGCAGAGAACAACAAGTTCAATGTTCAGTTTTACAGTGTTAAATATGTCAGGTCAAGAAAGACTTTCTTTATTTTATATATTTTTTATAAAAACAAGTATTTATGTAAAATCAAGAAAGACCATATTTTATTTTTTATAAAAAAAAATATTTATGTTAAGTTAATTTTTTTTATTTTTATAAAAAAAACTTATTTTTTTAGGAAATAGTTCAACTTAATAGAGATAAATTGTTGCTGTTAAAAATGCATTTTCCAATAAAGGGAGTATTGGCAAAACTGGTTATAATGTTTATGTTAAGGCGGCGGGAGGTGGTGTCTGCAGCTGCTGAAAGTAACTAATAAAGTAACTTGTAAAGTAACTTAGTTACTTTTAAAATCAAGTAATCCATAAAGTAACTAAGTTACTTTTTAAAGGAGTAATCAGTAATCAGTAATCGGATAACTTTTTCAAAGTAACTATACCATCACTGCATACGTCTGCTATGATCTTGCTGGAGTGTATGTGTGTGTGAAGGGCGTGTGCAGGTGTGATGGATCACAGTATAAACCAATAGGACTCAGAATGGTATATGTTTATACTTCGCTACATCCAATCACAATCAGATTCACTCTGTCTGGATGGAGAGATTTATCTGGATAGGGGTTTTATTGAACGATCAGAAGCCGGAATGAAAACCAGCTGAAATGAAATAGGAGTAACGAGGCTGTTTTATTAAAATGTAAGGAGTAGAAAGTTCAGATAATTGTGTGAAAATGTAAAAATAATTACTTCAGTAAAGTATAGATAAAATACATTTCTACTTAACACTTCACACATTTAGCTTTACCTTTATTTAGTTAGTCTGATAGTAATTGAGTCTGTATTTTGTTTATAAGCTGGATGTGGTGTTTTAACTCTTTCTGATCATGGTTGTTTTTTTAGGCAGCTCTTCTGCGACTTTGGTGAAGCTTTTGAGGTCAGAGACTCTGATGGAGAATCTCCACGCTCTGCTATGATCACTCACATCTCTAAGGTACAGTAAAAGTACCAGCGAACACTTCAGCTTTTTTCACTTTTACTTTCATTTTAATGTTAACCACATCCTCATAACTGAACTGATAATGTGACTATCTGATTATATAATCATAAACTAAAAGCAAAACAGTAACAGTGTACAAATGTGTACCTGATTTAGAATTAATAGTTTTCGAACTAAAATTATATGACTAAAATAAAAATAAAAACAATGGAATACAAATTAAACTAAACTAAATTCCACAGGAAAAAAAAAGATTTATTCATGACAGTGTTTTAATTTTCAGAGTGTTAGGTAGATGTTTAGAGGAGCCCACAGCTGCTGATTGCTGGAAGTACCGTATTTTTCACACTATAAGTCACACTAAAAATCCCCCAAATTTCCCCAAAGATCAACAGTGTGCCTTATGTATGAATTCTACCGGTCAGGTATTAAGGAGCAGTAAAGCCACTCTGCCGAAGTACAGAGTTATTAAGGGTTATTTTTTAGTGAAGTGTCTTCAGCACTAAGGCTAGGTGCAGCAGCATTAGCATTAGCCGCTAACCACAGCGCTAGCTCTTTTGCTGTTTAGAGGCAAGTATTTTGGACATGGACGAACCGCTAGCTGATAGCAGCCTGGGTTACCAGAACACTCAGTCTTCCTCGGTCTAGCGCTATCGGGAGGCATTTACTAGCGCTAAGTGCTGCTAACCACGCTAAAATACTGTAAATCTAAGATTACTGTAAATAAACGGAAGCGCTTTACTCACCCTAATGAACAGTTTTTAGAGAAGAAATCTGTGTAGATTAACATCCAGCCCTCGTTTTACTTATAAAAACACCCCTGTTCCTTACTAGTGTCGCATAAAGCAATTTATAATCCAGTGCGCCTTATATATAAAAAGACCTGAAAATAGACATTTTTTGATAGTGCGCCTTATAATCCGGTGCGCCTTATATATAAAAAAGACCTGAAAATAGACATTTATTGTTAGTGCGCCTTATAATACGGTGCGCCTTATATATAAAAAAGACCTGAAAATAGACATTTATTGATAGTGCGCCTTATAATCCAGTGCACCTTATATATAAAAAAGACCTGAAAATAGACATTTATTGAAAGTGCGCCTTATAATCCGGTGCGCCTTATATATATAAAAAAATGGAAAATAGACATTTATTGATAGCGTGCCTTATAATCCGGTGCGGCTTATATATAAAAAAGACCTGAAAATAGACATTTACTGTTAGTGCGCCTTATAGTCCGGTGCGCCTTATATATAAAAAAGACCTGAAAATAGACATTTATTGATAGCGCGCCTTATAATCCGGTGCACATTATACATAAAAAAGACCTGAAAATAGACATTTATTGATAGCGTGCCTTATAATCCGGTGCGCCTTATATATAAAAAAGACCTGAAAATAGACATTTATTTACCTGAAAATAGACATTTATTGTTAGTGCGCCTTATAATCCAGTGCGCTTTATATGTAAAAAAGACCTGAAAATAGACATTTACTGAAAGTGCGCCTTAAAATCCGGTGCGCCTTATATATAAAAAAGACCTGAAAATAGACATTTATTGATAGCGCGCCTTATAATCCAGTGCGTCTTATATATAAAAAAAGACCTGAAAATAGACATTTATTGATAGTGCGCTTTATAATCCGGTGCGCCTTACATATAAAAAATACCTGAAAATAGACATTTATTGATAGTGCGCCTTATAATCCGGTGCACTTTATATATAAAAAAGACCTGACAAATGACATTTATTGAAAGTGCGCCTTAAAATCCGGTGCGGCTTATATATAAAAAAGACCTGAAAATAGACATTTATTGTTAGTGCGCCTTATAATCCAGTGCGCCTTATATATAAAAAAGACCTGAAAATAGACATTTATTGATAGTGCGCCTTATAATCCGGTGCACCTTATATATAAAAAAGACCTGAAAATAGACATTTATTGATAGTGCGCCTTATAATCCGGTGCACCTTATATATAAAAAAGACCTGAAAATAGACATTTATTGTTAGTGCACCTTATAATCCGGTGCACCTTATATATAAAAAAGACCTGAAAATAGACATTTATTGATAGCATGCCTTATAATCCGGTGCGCCTTATATATATAAAAAAATGGAAAATAGACATTTATTGATAGTGCGCCTTATAATCCAGTGTGCCTTATATATAAAAAAGACCTGAAAATAGACATTTACTGTTAGTGCGCCTTATAATCCAGTGTGCCCTATATATAAAAAAGACCTGAAAATAGACATTTATTGATAGTGCGCCTTATAATCCGGTGCACCTTATATATAAAAAAGACCTGAACATAGACATTTATTGATAGTGCGCCTTATAATCCAGTGCGCCTTATATATAAAAAAGACCTGAAAATAGACATTTATTGATAGTGCGCCTTATAAACCAGTGCGCCTTATATATAAAAAAGACCTGAAAATAGACATTTATTGATAGTGCGCCTTATAATCCGGTGCGCTTTATATATATATATATAAAAAAAAACTGAAAATAGACATTTATTGATAGTGCGCCTTATAATCCAGTGCACCTTATATATAAAAAAAACTGAAAATAGACATTTATTGATAGTGCGCCTTATAATCCGGTGCGCCTTATATATAATAAGAATTTTGAATAAACAGCTCTGGAAAAACTAAGAGACCAATTCAGTTTCTGAATCAGTTTCTCTGACTTTGCTATTTATAGGTTTATGTTTGAGTAAAATAAACATTGTTGTTTTATTCTATAAACTACAGACAACATTTCTCCCAAATTTCAAATAAAAAAATGTGTCATTTAAATAATTTTTTTCCAGAAAATTTGAAATGTCTGAAATAACAAAAAAGATGCAGAACTTTCAGACCTCAAATAATGCAAAGAAAACAAGTTCATATTCATAAAGTTTTAAGATTTCAGAAATCAATATTTGGTGGAATAACCCTGGTTGGTTTTTAATCACAGTTTTTTCATGCATCTTGGCATCATGTTCTCCTCCACCAGTCTTACACACTGCTTTTGGATAACTTTATGCTGCTTTATGCCTGGTGCAAAAATTCATTCAAGCAGTTCAGTTTGGTTTGATGGTTTGTGATCATCCATCTTCCTCTTGATTATATTCCAGAGGTTTTTAATTAGGTAAAATCAAAGAAACTCATCACTTTTAAGTCAAACTGTATAATTCTTTACTATAGCGCCACCATCAGACTAATAATTGTCATCTTTGCAGGAAAATCCAGGAATAGTCTCCTGTGCAGATGATCAGGCTCACGAGTTCTCAGACGGCATGCAGGTGATGTTCTCTGGGGTTAAAGGCATGACTGAGCTCAACAACTCCGGACCCTTTGAGATTAAATTTATTGGTGAGTTAATTTAACCAGTTCACTTTTCTACTTTTATTTGATTGCAAAGAGTATGAATTCTATATATTTCAATCTTCGGTACCAATCAAAAGTTTGGACACACCTCTTCTTATTCAATGTATTTCTTTATTTCTTTATTTTTTCTACATTGTAGATTATATTAAAGACATAAAAACAATTAAGGGGTACATATTTAATATGAAAATAACATAAATTAAAGCATGAAGATTACAATAATCAGTGTAATCTGTATTCTTTTTTAGATCATTACACGTTCAGCATTTGCGACACTTCAAGCTTCTCTGAATATGAGAAAGGCGGTGTGGTAACTGAGGTCAAACAGTCCAAGACGCTCAGCTTTGTGAGTACAATGTATTATTTATCACAATACAATACATACATATGTGGACTCAACGGCCACTTTATTAGGTACACCTGTCCAACTGCTCATTAAAGGAGAACTCTGGTGTAAAATGAACTTTTGTTGTAGTAAAACATGATAAAAAGTTCTTATCTTTGATTAATAGCTCACCTCTGTTCTCCCACAGCGTTCAGAGATTCAGATATTCCAACAAACACCCTTCAGACTGGGAGATACGGAGCATAATTTACCCTGATAGATCGCTTTTTCCACCGTTATCCAGCTCAAAGTAGCTCCATGCTAGAATCCGGAGAGCCCTGACATTTAAAACGAGGCATTAATAACTTAAAAAGTGCACAAGAAGCTTATTAAACAACACTGTTTACATCCCATAACGCTTGCTTCAGCTCCGATCGCCGCCATCACTGTACTGATAATGACATAGACATATATATACATAGATTCCACATAGCTATAGTACAGTAATGGCGACCCTCAGAGCTGAAGCTAGCGTTATGGGATGTGAACAATGTTTTGTAATAAGCTTCTTGTGCACTTTTTAAGTTATTAATGTGGATTCTAGCAAGGATTCTAGTAAGGAGGTGTGGAGCTACTTTGAGCTGGATAACGGTGTAAAAAGTGATTTATCAGGGTAAATTATGCCCTGTATCACCCAGTCTGAAGGGTGTTTGTTGGACAAACTGTTAAAATTCTATTCATCAAAGGTAAGAAGCTTTTATCATGTTTTACTGCAACAAAAGTCCATTTTACACCAGAGTTCTCCTTTAACACAAATGTCGAATCAGCCAATCACACAGCAGCAACTCAATGCATGTAGGCATGTAGACGTGGCCAACACAATCTGCTGCAGTTCAAACTGAGCATCAAAATGGGGGAATAAAGGTGATTTAAGTGAGTTTGAACGTAGCATGGTTGTTGATGATGTGGTGGGACGGGAGATTCGCACCGTGGATGTGCAGCTGCATGATGCTATAATCTCAGTATGGACCAGAATCTCTAAGGAATGTTTCCAGTACCTTGTTGAACTTATGAGTGTATAATGTGTAGCAGTAATTCTAACTGAGAGATTGGGGTTTAATCTGTGTTTTTTAATTTATTTTATTTACTCTGATAATGTCAGATCCCTCTGGAAGCAGCACTGGAGGAAGTTATGAGGGATTCTGAGCTGCTGGTGTTGAACGACTACGGGAAAATTCAGAGGCACCACAGTCTCCACCTTGGCTTCAGAGCTCTGCACGACTTTAAACACCAACACGGCCGGCTTCCCAAACCCAGGAACCAGGTCAGAAACCTTCAGATATATTGTGAAGTCAGACTCCGCCTATTTTTGAGCTGCTGCTGAGGCTTTAGCATTGCCGAGTAGCATCACAGCGCTAACACTCGGAGGAAAGCACAGCGACTCGGTTCTGATACATCAGCTCACAGACGCAGCCTTGTGCTGTTCCACATCACCCTAGGAGTGATGAGGGGAAAGAGTGCCATCTACTGTACCCACCCAGAGAGAGAGCAAGGACAACTGTGCTCCCTCAGGATTCGAACCAGCAATCTCCCGATCATAGTGGCAGCATAGTGGACCGCTGGACCACTCAGAGCCCCCAGTCAAGATTAGTCTTGCACTGAGTGTCCAGTTTTGTTTGGGGGGGCAGTCATTTATTTGTGGGCCAAACTGTGTGAAGAAATCTAATTATATTAATATTAGTGGTGTAAATCGTTATAAAAAATAAAATAATCACAAATATGGAATATCATTGCGGTTATACCTGATTAGAAGCTGACATGAAGCTGCTAATGATTCACCAGGCTTTGTAAATTGGTCATGTGATTAAAATGAGTTCAAACAAAGTAATTTACGTTATTTAATCCTTATGTGCCAAACTGTTGCGTTTAAAGCCTCGAAAAAAAATATATATATATAATATATATATATATATATATATATATATATATATATATATATATATATATAAAATTATATATATATAAAAAATATATATATATATATATATATATATATATATATATATATATATATATATATATATATATATATATATATATATTTCACAATCTTAACAAAGGTAATAAGCTTTTTAAACCATTTGCTAAACATTATTCAACATTTAAAGGGCGAGTTACATAAACTGACAAAATTTTGTTGTGGAATTTAATGGCAGTGCTTTGTTTTGATATTAGATTTCTTTTTTTTTATTTAATCTTTATTTAACCAGGAGGACCCTTGAGATATAATAATTTTGAAGGTAATTCCAAGATCATGGTGCAAAATAGAAGAAAGCTGGGAGAAATGATTATGAAACTAAGCAATATATTGTGATATAAATATAATATATAAATATTTTATCCATATTATACTACCAAATTTCTCTTGTTTTAATGCATACTTGCATATTTCCATCTGTTGTTTCTTTTTTTAAGTTATTTAAATATTGTAAAAAAAAAAGAAATCTTACATTAGCCATATATAGTATTTTATTTAAGGAATCATGATCAGACACAATTAATTCAGATATCCTGTTTATTTCTTGTTTAGAAGAAAAATCACTATTTTCTCATGTTATTTTCTAACAAGGCGGATGCTGAGAGTCTGGTTGCCATGGCGAAGCAGCTCAGCACTGCAGCAAAGTTTGATCAGCTGGATGAAGATGCTGTGCGCAAACTGTCTCTGGTTGCCGTTGGTGATCTGGCTCCAATCAACGCTGTTATTGGAGGACTGGCAGCTCAAGAAGTGGTGAAGGTGAGGAAGATATTAACGGAGGTGTTTAATAAATTAATACAGATGATTAATCTTAAAAATCAGCCAAGTGATTTTCCAGCAGCCTTCCAGGAGCTCCGTGTAGCGTCTTAGTCTTTTACTTTATTCTTTACTTTCTTTTTACGTATTTTACTACACTGTAGTCTGTGAGTTTTTGTATTCTATGGATACGGATCACCATATTCTGCACATGGGCTGCAGAAACTATAGCCTTATATATTTTCTATTCTTCTGTGTTTTAATTTATGTTTAGTATGTTTCTTATTGTATTGTACTGTTGCTGCGGTATGCCTAAATTTCCTTCAGGATAAATAAAGTGTCTGTCTGTCTGTCTATCTATCTATCTATCTATCTATCTATCTATCTATCTATCTATCTATCTATCTATCTATCTATCTATCTATCTATCTATCTATCTATCTATCTATCTATCTATCTATCTATCTATCTATCTATCTATCTATCTATCTATCTATCTGTAATTGTGCTTATATGTGGTACTAGTCAAAGGTTTGGACACACCTTCTTGTACACAGTGCTTTTGCACATACATTAACTGTACAACAGAGGAAACTCTTGCTCATCCATCCCTGGGGCGGTCCTGATGAGTGCCAATTTCATCATAATGTTTTTAAAGATCTTTCCGACTGCACTTCAAAGTTCTTGAAACGTTGAAGTCATTTTTTTTCTTTACTTAGTTGAGTAGTTGTTGCTTCTCATAATCTGGATTAGAACATTACTCAAATATATCTATTCACTGTATACCTGTAACTCTACCTCTTCACTACTTTAATTAACTCTTGATGAGTTCAGCACAGCTGTTAACTGAAAGCCTGAATTCCAGGTGACTCTACCTCATAAAGCTGACTGAGGATATCCATAAATGTGTAAAACTGATCAGCTAAGCATCTAAGAATGTAAAATAAAATAAAACATATTCTGGTTTGTTTAACTTTTTTTTTATTATAAAATCTAAATGTTAAATAATGTAAGAAAAAAAAACACTGAATTTGACAGGTGCTATGTACATATTTGCTTTCTTTGGGTGTGGAAATATTTTAGGACAAAAAACTTGCAAGACAGTAGCACTAGAGAAGCAGTAAGCACTGACTTACTAAGTAATTGTTGATCGTAATCTTTACAGTTAAGTACTGATAAATATTAAATAGTAATATTTTGTTGATCAGGCCTGCAGTGGAAAGTTCACTCCACTGAAACAGTGGTTCTACTTCGATGCTCTGGAGGCTCTTCCTGATCAGGAGGGTGAAGGTCTGACAGAAGAAGCTTGTGCTCCAGTAAGTACTCCTCATATCTTTATACCATAACTTCTGAGTTAAATTCAGTATTACATGCCTTTTGTGTCACAGTATTTAATCTGAATAATCTTTCTCTGAATTTTATAAAGCTTTCTTTGATGTGGGAGTTTAATATAACTTTTAAGTATTTGAACAGATTTTTTTTTGCTTTTTCATTCATAAAAATATCAAAATATCTATTTGAAATACATCTTGGAATAAATCTGCCCCTTTAAGAAAGTGACCCTTGGCATCAGCCTATTACTGTCTAGTTCCCATTTTTTGGGGGGCCAGTTGTTTATATTGTATTTAAATTATTGGTGTAAATCGATTTAAAATAATTAATAAAATATATTCACAAATAAGGAATATTATAATGGTTATAATTGATTAAAACTTAATAACTCTTTTACTTAAAGCCATTTAATTCATAAAAATATCAAAATATCTATTTAAACATCTTGGGATAACCCCGCCCCTTTAAGAAAGTGACCCTTAGCATAAGTCCAGTTCCCTCTTTTTGGGGCCAGTCGTTTATTTGTTGGCCAATAAACACTTCCTGTGTGAGGAAGTGCAATTATATTTATATTAGTGGTGTAAATCATTTAAAAATAATTATAGTAATCACAAATATGGAATATTATGATGGTTAAACCTGATTAAAACCCGATACTTGTTTCTACGAAGCCATTTCATTTAGAAAAATATCAAAATATATATTTTTGTAAAACATCTTGAGATAACACCGCCCCTTTAAGAAAGTGACCTTTGGCATCAGTGATGTCACAATTTAGACAGTTATATTTTCAAGATACTAAAGACACTTCATACCTGTGTCTACAGTCTGTGGGAAGAGTAGGAATTAAGGTTATTTAAAATAAAATAGACGATATTTACCTGTTATGTGTTTAAAGAATGAATATCATGTCTGTATGAATTTTGTTTGACAGTATTGTGAGTGTTTATGTGTTTTATGTATTTTAGGATACCCATTTCTTTAGCAGTGGTAGAGTCCAGGTAGATTAGGGGCGGAGTTACAGATTTAAAAGAGAGGAAGTGGTAGCCCTAATGGGGAGTTTTTGGAGGAAAATGTTGGGTCGGTCATGTGATTATAGATTAATGGTGGCTGCTGTTAATTCAGCTTTGTGACATCCACTGTATGTGCTGTGGTGAAGTATTTGTATTGCGTTTTCTTATTTTCATAATATTTTCTATGTTTTGTGTGGAGTGATTAATTAATAAAAAGCACTGCCTGAGACACTGTTATATAAGTATATAGTTTTGAGTTGTTTTTATTGTTTAAGCATATTTTTAGAACAATTCTAAATAAAGAGTGGACAAATGCTGTATTTGTATATTTGAAATGGTTTCAACTGGCTGGTTTTTATTGGCAAAAAAGAATTGCTTTTATAAAGTAAAAAAAAAATAAATGATAAGCATAATTATTAATATGATAGAATTGTGATGTTTCACATATCGACACCTTCCTAAAATAATTGTAAATAATATTTTTTAGAGTTTTAGGAAACACAAAAATACATATGTCTATTTTATAATAAGCAAAGGTTTAAGAGAATAGTTTATCATACAGTCAAGCAGCAGAACCAAACAGAAACAATCCTATTTCAAAACTTATTCAACGACTGATTTAAAGGACAGAAAACAGCTTAATATTTTAACATTTTAACAGATAGAAAATGTAAAGCATTTCTAGGTAACTTTATGTAGTTTTTCAATCCATAGTTAATTCAGTGATGGTAGAGTAGTCTTGGAAAGCTGTTCATTAAGCTAATAAGTTAGATTACAATTAGACACACTATTCTAAAGGTGTAAAATCAAATGATCTGATATAGATATAAATATATATTTATAAAAATATATATATATATATATATTTTTTTTTCTGATGAGGGACAGTTATTTTTCATCAAGGTATACTGGAATAAATGTGGATTTTTTTAGTGCTGTTATAATCATAATGTTTTCCCCTCTGCAGAGGAACTGTCGGTACGACGGGCAGATCGCTGTGTTTGGAGCGGATTTTCAGGAGAAACTAAAGAAGCAGAGATATTTTCTGGTGAGTGATTTTCCTGTTTCTCACCACAAGAGGGGATCAGTGCGCTTTACTGAGGCTGCAGAGAGGAAATGTGGATCAGGCAGCTGATTTTGGGTCTTCTGTTCAGGGCAGGAAGCAGAACAGGGTTGTGTTGTGTGTTTCCTGATATACAGGGTAGTTCAGGTGGCATTTCCTTTTAAACTGTCAGAATATGGCCATTAATCACACTTACTGTACTGTAGATATTGTTGTACTCTGGTTTTGGACTTGATAATAAAACACAGTGGATCAACACCAGCAGATGACAAACATGACTCTCCAAACCATCACTGATTGGTGGAAACTTCATACTAGACCTCGAGCAGTTTGGACTGTGTGTCTCTCCACTCTTCCTCCAGACTCTGCTCCCTTGATTTACAAATGAAATGTAAAATTTACTGATGATCAGTGATGGTTTGGAGAGACATGTCTGTCATCTGCTGGTGTTGATCCACTGTGTTTTATTATCAAGTCTAAAGTCAGTGCAGTTTTGTTTTCCCACAAAATCTTACAGCACTTCATATCTTACAGCTTCCCTCTGCTGATAACAACTTTTACGGAGATAGATTGTGGATTTCATTTTCCAGCAGGATTTGGCACACAGCCCACACTGCCAAAAGTACCAAATAATCTTATATAATATTCTAATTTTCTGAGAGACTGATTTTTGGGTTTTCATTGGCTGTAAGCTTCATAATCATCAACAATAAAATAAATATACGCTTAAAACAGATCACTCTGTGTTTAATACATCTATATATAATATATGAGTTTCACATTTATAAACTGAATTACTGAAATAAAGTACCTTTTTAATTATATTCTAATAGTTTGAGATGCAATAGTATAACGACTGAAAGCTGCCTCATCATGTTTAGTTCTGGCTCTAGATACAAATTGACCCAAATTATGAATTTAAATGCCTCTAATTATATTAACTTCAATGTTTAATCAGGTGGGAGCTGGTGCTATTGGCTGTGAGCTGCTGAAGAACTTCGCTCTGATTGGCCTCGGCGCTGGAGAGGGCGGGCACATCACTGTGACGGACATGGACTCCATCGAGAGGTCCAACTTAAACCGGCAGTTCCTGTTCAGGTCGCAGGATATAGGGGTAAGTGATATGTAATATAATGCAATATAGAAGCCTAGGATATAAATTTATCATTATTTCTTCGTAACCCACACCTACACTTATCACATGTTATATTACTAGTTTTGCACACTCTATAATCTAGATTCTGTACTGTGTTTATTAGCTCATGTAGAAACACAGTTTTTAAAGGACACATTGACATTAAACTGAAGTTATAGTGCCCTCTATATATGTGTATGCTGTGAAGAATGAGAGCTTTAGTTCAGTTCATATATATATATATATATATATATATATATATATATATATATATATATATAGTATACAGTATATTATTTTTTTTAAATAGAACAATCAACATCACAAATGTTTTGGAAATATTTTTTTTAATTAATATGTCACCTCATTGCAAAGAACTTTCTGAGGATGTGAGAAACAGAATTGTTTCCCTCTACAAATATGGCCTAGGCTATAAGACGATTGCAAACACCCTAAAACTGAGATACAACACAGCGTGTTTAGCGTAATATCTAGAGGTTGGCTTAAAAAAACAAATAAGTGCAAAAATGAGTGCTGCCAGCATTGCTGCAGAGGTTGAATAAGGCATGGAACTGTGCTAAAAAGCAGCCTCTTCTGAAGCTGGTGCACAAGAAAGCCTACAAACATTTTTTTTTTCTAAAAAGAAAACAAGCTGACTAAGGACATGAATTAGAGGAACCATGTCCTGTGGTCTGATGAGATCAAAATAAATATGTTGTATACATATTGACAAGCTTTGGGATGTATTTGAAGTTGATTAAGTTGTGAGTGGCTTATGTTTTAAGTGGCAAAAATGTTTATCTTTCCCCCTCTCTCTCTCTTTCTTTTTCACCCGCAGACACAAAAGTCAGTGACAGCAGCCGAGGCCGTGAAAAATATGAACCCGAACGTGAACATCACGGCTCATCAGAATCGAGTGTGTCCAGAGAGTGAAGGCATCTACTCCTACCAGTTCTTCAGCAGCCTGGATGGAGTGGCAGCAGCATTAGACAACGTGGACGCACGTGAGTGATAAAACCACCACTATCTCACGAGCTAATATACAAGTGCATCTCAAATTTTTTTTTATATCATTGAAAAGTTACTTTTTCAGAATTTCAGTAATTCAGTTCAAAATGTGAAACTCATATTATATAGATATATTAAACACAGAGTGATCTGTTTTAAGTGTTTATTTTTTTAATAGTTAATAATTGTGGCTTACAGCCAATGAAAACCCAAAAATCAGTATATTTGAATATTATATAAGATTTATTGGTGCTTTTGGCAGTGTGGGCAGTGTGCCAAATCCTGCTGGAAAATAAAATCCGATGACATGGCTCCATCACTCCAAACCATCACTGATTGGTGGAAACTTCACACTAGACCTCGAGCAGTTTGGACTGTGTGTCTCTCCACTCTTCCTCCAGACGCTGCTCCCTTGAATTACAAATAACATATAAAATGTATTGACGTTCTCTCCAGGGAGAGGGCTCAGGAATTCATACTGGATCCCATTGCATGTGAAGGGTTTTGTTTTACTGCTTCACTTTCAGCCCATATCAGACCTCACCCAAAATTTTCTGGCTTGTTTATCCAGCTTTGTATCACTGGTAGGGTAGGCAACATGTATGGCGTCAGAATAGGGTAATTATTATTGATATTAAGAATTTTAAAATCATGTTTATAAAGAGAATATTTAATATTGAATGAATAAGAGTTTAATATGTATATGTAATATGTATAGGTGAGCTACAGCCTGAAAGCTTTTCCACTGCAGGGCCAGGTGGTTTTAAACACCGTGCTGTTGTGTTTCTGGCTGGTTCTGACCGGTTAGCTTAACACCTCCATTCTCCCACAGCTTTCTGAGATCCAGAAATTTTAACAGTCTGTCTAAACACCCTTCAGACTGGGTGACACGGGGCATAATTTACCCTGATAAATCACTTTTTCCACCGTTATCCAGCTCAAAGTAGCTCCACACCTCCTTACTAGAATCCAAGAGGAGAGCCCTGACACTTAAAACGAGGAATTAACTTACATCCTATAACGCTACTAGCTTCAGCTCCGAGCGCCGCCATCACTGTACTGATAATGACATAGACATACATATACCTAGATTCCACATAGCCTGCCTCCTGGCGCCAGCTGCTATGCTATGCAGAGTCTATGTATATACATATATATGTCTATGTTATTTTCTGTTCACTAATGTTGGCGCTCAGAGCTGAAGCTAGCATTATGGAATGTTTTGCTACACTAAAAGTTCATTTTACACCAGAGTTCTCCTTTAAGTCACGACCCACTTTTATAGAATACAAACCAAACAAATGTATTTAAAAAATAGCCTTCAAAAACCCATTTAAACATACAGTACATATGCATGCAAAGTGAATTTAAGAGCATTTTTTATTTTTTTTTAACTACATAAAATTAGTACAATAACTTTGAGAGTGTAACAGTGTCTATACCGTCTGTTTGCAGGAGTGTATCTGGATGGGCGCTGTGTGCAGAACCAGAAGCCCATGCTGGAAGCTGGAACTCTGGGTAGTAAAGGTCACACACTGGTGGTCGTTCCTCGCCTGACTGAATCTTACGGTCCTGCATCATCTTCAGGACAGAAAGCCATTCCCCTCTGCACCCTGAAGCACTTCCCCCACCGCATAGAGCACACCCTGCAGGTGAGTTCTACACAACCAGCAGTGGCATAAAGTTATCCAAAAGCAGTGTTTAAGACTGGTGGAGGAGAACATGATGCCAAGATTCATGAAATCTGTGATGTATATTTGATGTAATATAATGTTTATGTAATTTTTTGTTTCAGTGGGCCAGAGATCAGTTTGAGGGCCTGTTCAAACACTCCGCTGAGAATGTTAATCAGTTCCTGAGGTATGTTAAAAACCCACAATGCAGCAATTATACATACAGTAAATACATGGTACAGTATGTCCAGAGTATTCATACTCCTTGATTTTTTTTTTTTTTTACATTTAATCACCTTACAACCACAAACTAAAATGTTCTATGTATTTTATTGAGTTTTTAATTGATAGAACAGCACAAAGTAGAGCATAATTGTGAAGTGAAATGGAAATCATACAAGATTTTAAAGTATTTAATTAAATAAAAATCTAAAAAATATGCTTAAGACACAGTATGCACTAACAGTGTCACACAAAAGTCATTACACACTAAATCTAAGCAAATTACATTTTCTCATTTTAAGGCAATAAATTGTATTTTATTCTCTGATTAGATTTTTGTCTTAAAAAGCATTGTGTAAATGTCAGATTATTTTGCTTATTTTAGGAATAATTATATTAATCAGTCTTACTTAGAATGTACACCTTATTTTAAGTAATTTGAACTTAAAATAAGCACAAAAGTCACAAGTGAACCTTGTTCTGATTCTTGTGTCCAAATTTAAGGCAAAAAAAATCAGGATTTTTGCTTGATTTAAGTCTTATTTCACTATTTTTTAGACTTTGCCATTTTTTTTTTAGAAAATCTTACACCGAAAACTTTTCTAAACACATTGACAGATTTATATTTATATATAAGATATATAAGTCTTAATTTACATATATTCTGTCTAGTTTTTGACAATTTTTATTTTTATAAATATTTTATTATATCTTGTCACACTTCTTAAAGCCCACATTTTCTCATGGTCATTAAGTCGCAACCCACTTTTATAGAATAAAAAAACTAATGTATTATTTAAAAAAATAGCTTTTTAAAGACAATTTAAACGTACATATGCATGCAAAGTGAATTTAAGTGACTTTCTATCATTTTAATCACAAACAAGTAGTAATTTAGTACAAATTAGTGGTTCCAAAATAAAAATAACTTAAGTTCAAACCTATTTCAGCATAATTTAGTTATACTTTTTTTTCACAAGGGTATTTATTAGTTTGAGTGTGAGCCATCTCCTGTCTCACACTTCCTGATATAGGTGTTAACTGAAGCCAGATCTCCTTCTGCTTGCTCTCCTGTGTTTAAAAAAAACCCGAAAAACCTTCAGGAACAAGCGAGTGCTGACGTTTAAACAGGAAATAGAAGCTTGTGAGTCGTACAGATAGAGCACTGTGAGAGCAGCAGCATGTTTCCCTTAATACCAACTACTTCCTGTTGACTGAGTGATGAAGGCAGCCACTGATTGAAGTTAAAGAGGACCAAATATGTAGGAATGGAGTTTAACATTGATTATTGCTAATATGAATTAAATCCCACTCTACACAGGGTCATCTAAAAAAATTCGAATATCTTTGAAAAGTTACTTTATTTCAGTAATTCAGTTCAAAATGTTAAACTCATTTATTATATAGATGTATTAAACAAACAGAGTGATCTATTTTATGGGTTTATTTCTTGATGATTTTGGCTTACAGCCAATCAAAACCCTAAAAGTCCTGCTGGAAAATGAAATCTGCATCTCCATAAAAGTTGTCAGCAGAGGGAAGCATGAAGTGCTGTAAGATTTTGACTTTAGACTTGATAATAAAACACAGTGGATCAACACCAGCAGATGACAGACATGACTCTCCAAATCATCACTGATTGGTGGAAACTTCACATTAGACCTCGAGCAGTTTGGACTGTGTGTCTCTCCACTCTTCCTCCAGACTCTGATCCCTTGATTTACAAATGAAATGTATATAAAACATAAATATGTAAACGCTTAAAATAGATCGTAGTGACTTAGAACAACATTTGTGGAATTACAGTTCATCACAGAACAATAAAATACATTTTTTCTGTACTTCTGTTTATTATTATTTAAATTCAACCAACGGTGACTTTACAGCCTTAACATGTTGCTCCACATTACATTTACTGTTGTTAGAAATATGTATGCATGCAATGTCTGATTTTTATACATATGACAAATATAACAACAGATTTTATTATTATGTATTGGCATGTCAGTTCTGTTGCATATTATTTTATATTTTTCTCCACTCTCCTTAAAAAAAACGTGGACACGTCAACCCACAGTCTTATATCTATAGTTAATATCAAACCCTGGGATTTATATGTATATTCTCTCTGCCAGTGACCCTGAGTTCTGGGCTCGTACAGAGGCCCGTGGGGAGGTGGAGGCTGTGGAGGTTGTGGAGGGGGTCTACACCAGCCTGAAGGACCGGCCGAGGAGCTGGAAGGACTGTGTAGCCTGGGCTCGTATCCAGTGGGAGAGTCTCTACAACAACCACGTCACACAGCTGCTGCACTGCTTCCCTCCTGACCATGTAATTACACACACACACACACACACACACACATACTGCAAAAAATCCATTGGCAAAAACTAGACAAAATATATGTAAATTGGGATGTTTATGCCGATGTTAAGCAAAAAAAACCTGCCAATGCTGTAACCAATTGTTCTTAGTAAGATTTATTATAACAAGCAATCACAACACTGCAAATAAACTAAATCTTAGCAAGTGAAATTTTCTAAATTTAAGGCAATAAATCTTATTTTCTTCTCTGATAAGACTTTTGGTCTTACTAAGCATTGTGTGTAAGTGTTAGATTATTTTGCTTATTTTAGGGATAATTATCTTAATCATTCTCACTTAGAATTGGTACCTTATTTTAAGTAATTTGAACTCAAAATAAGCCCAATCAAGCAGCAATCAAGTGATTCTGCTTGATTCTGGTGTCCAAAAACAGAGACTTGTTTGCTTGATTTACGTGTTACTTCACTCATTTTGAGACTTTGCCATTGTTTTTTGTAAGAAATCTTACTAAGAAAATTTTGCTTACCCCATTGGCAGACTTTTTTGCTTAATATACATATATTTGTCTTAATTTGCATATATTTTGTCCAGTTTTTGCCAATGGATTTTTTGTAGTGAAAGTGTCGAAATGAATGAAGTAACACATAAATTAAGCAAATATCACTGTTTTTTGGGTTACATTTGGACAAAAGAAACAGAATAACTTGACTAGTGACTTTTTGTGCTTAACTGATTTAGGTTTAAACTACTTAAAATAAGGTAAACATTCTAAGTGAATCTGATTAAGACCAATATTCCTGAAATAAGCAAAATAATCTTACACTTATACAATGCTTAGTAAGACAAAAAACTCTTATCAAAGAAAAAAAATAAGATTTATTGCCTTGAAATTTAATAATTTTACTTCCTAAGATTATATTTTTGCAGTGCAAAAGGTGTGAAAAGTATCCGCATGCATTACTCTGTAGGTAGAAGTATTGATACTAGAGTTTATGGTGTGATGATCACAGTATAAACCAATAGACAGTCTGAAAGGTATATGTTTATACTTCTCTACATCCAATCCCAATCTGGATGGAGAGATTTATCTGGATAAGGGTTTATTGAACGATGAGAAGCCGGAATGAAAAACAACTGTAATGAAATAGGAGTAACGAGGATATTTTTATTAAAATGTAAGGAGTAGAAAGATAATTCAGATAATTGTGTGAAAATGTAAAAATAATTACTCCAGTAAAGTAGAGATAACTTACATTTCTACTTGTCAGTTCATGGTCCTGAGCCTGCAGTCTGGAGGATGTTGCTGTGCTGTTCTGTGCTGTGATGGGCTGGGTGTTAGATGCAGTGTAACCAGCAGGGGGCGCTGTAGTCTACAGAAAAAAACTGTTTTTTGTTTAAGTCAAGTATTAAGTGCTGAGAAGAATGTAAATAACAAAGAACATATTTTAATCAGGCTAATCTACAGAACAAAGTAAGCAAGAAAATAAAATAAAAACACAAATGAGCAGCAATTTTTAAAATATAATTATTTGAATGTAGTTTTCTTGTGATGAAAAAGTTAGATAACCTGCATATTAATTACTTAAATATTACTTACACCTTAAAGAAAGTTAAATTAGAATCTGGGGCACAGATTCAGCGGCACATCATTTCAGTAATTCAGTTTAAAATGTGAAACTCATATATTATATAGCTGTATTACACACAGAGTGATCTATTTTAAACATTTATTTATTTTAATGTTGATGATTATGGTTTACAGCCAATAAAAAAACTAAAATCAGTGTCTCAGAAAATTAGAATATTATATAAGACCAATTGGTACTTTTGGCAGTGTGGACAGTGTGGCAAATCCTGCTGGAAAATGAAATCCACAAAAGTTGTCAGCAGAGGGACAACTTTTACTGAAAGGCTGTAACAGTATTTCAGCGGGTTTTTAGGTATGCACAATGATATTGGAAATATATTGATTTTTTTTTACAGTCATCAGCTGCATTTCTAGACAGATTTCTAGTCTTGAAATTTCAAACTGATACTTGTTGATGTATTTATTGTGTGCTGGAAAATGACCAAGTGATGCTGGCCGACGCTGGCTCATTTTTATATATTTGTATTAGTTTCCACAGTTTTATCCTTTAATTAACCTGTTAATTGAATTTAAAAGAAGACCTAATGTTGTGAACAGTCTATGTAAGAACTAGTTAGCTAAATCAATGTGAAACCAAAAAAATTGAAAACTAGTTTTTTCTTGGTTTATTCTGTAAACTACAGACAACTGGGACATTTGTCCCAAATTCTAAATAAAAATTCTGTCATTTAGAGCATTTATTTGCAGAAAATAAGAAATGTCTGAAATAACAAAAAAGATGCAGAGCTTTCAGACATCAAATAATGTAAAGAAAACAAGTTCATATTCATAAAGTTTTAAGAGTTCAGAAATCAATATTTGGTGGAATAACCCTGTTTTTTTAATCACAGTTTTTTTTTCATGCATCTTGGCATCATGTTCTCCTCCTCCACCAGTCTTACACACTGCTTTTGGATAACTTTATGCTGCTTTACTCCTGGTGCAAAAATCCGAGCAGTTCAGTTTGGTGGTTTGATGGTTTGTGATCATCCATCTTCCTCTTGATTATATTCCAGAGGTTTTCAATTTGGTATGGTCTCATTGTATTTCAATTTAGGTAGTCTCATTTGTTTATATATATCGTAATTTGGAATTGGCCCAGAATTCCCACATCGGTCACATTTCCAGCTAACAGTCATTATTTTGGCCACAGTAATATTTGTTTTTATGGCTGCAATAACCATAGAGCATAAATGGGTCATCTCTGCTCATAAGCCATAAATGATCTTTCTGATAATACAGTATTTAATGGTTTATTGCTGGTATTTTAAACAGTCTCATTATTGTAAAAAGTGGAGAAGTTATACACACGGCATTTCCTTTACAAACCCAATAAATAAACACACGATAAAGCTGCAGTTGTGTTTTAACACACTTTAGTGGAATGCAGAAACATGCATGCAAAATGCATTTACATGGTGAGGATCTGGGCCCTATCTTACACCCTGCACAAGGCACGTCACAATGCTCATTGCTATCTAACACCCCACTAACAGTCTACTTTCACACCTTGTGGCTGCACCACCACTTAAATACCAACAGTGCTTGTGGATATAATGTATCTACGCAAGTTTTCTGGTGTGTTGCTATCTTGGCAATGGAAAAGACAGGTTCTCTACTAACTGAAATCTGACAACAGTTAATAGTCAGATGTTCATTGTTATCTTAGCAACACATGTGCCAAATACAAATTTTACATCAATAATAAACAGAATACAAAATAAAATAACATTTCCGTTCCCGTTAATGAGCTGCTGGAGCTCCTTTAATGAGCAGCTCAGTTTCCTCTGCTGAGAAGCATTGGACATGTCCAGGTAGCTGCGTCGTTAAAATAACAATCCACCAAAGTCAGAGACTCGGATGAATCCGATTCCAGGTTATGTTCAGTCAGAGAGAAAGAGAGAGAGAGAGAGAGAGAGAGAGAGAGAGAGAGAGAGTGATCACTCAGTCAGAAGCTTTACTCCTTCGTTTCTTTGGTTTTACTATGAGTGAATGGAGGAGCTACTGAGCTCTGAGTTTCCTCTTCTGAAGTCCCCATTGCTCCACCAGCCGCTCGCGTTCAGTAAAACTGAGCCGGATCTTCTTTTAGAGGCTGTCTGTGTGACATAAGTACGTAAAGACGCTTGCCGTGCCCAGAAGAAGAACTCAGTTTTTAGAATTAATATATTAGGCTTAGCAGGGATGGTCGTTCCAGCACACGGATAACATTAAACACAATATTGTATCCATATTCTTCGCTTCTGCTTTCAGTTTAGAAACACAATAATACAGTCTGCCACTTTAAGATAATTCTTATATGCATGTCTTTAGTGCATTTCGAGTTGCTCAAGGTGTACTTTTCCTGACGTTACGATAGCAAAGACAGAATAAGCTGCACATCTGACGGTTTAGATTGCTAAAATAGGACCCTTTGTGTGTGTGTGTGTAGGAGAAGATGTGTGTGTGTATGTCAGTGATTATGTGATTGTGTAACAGTGTGAGGTTAAACTGTCAGCACAGTTCAGACCCACAGGATGCTGTTCCTCTGCTGAAGCATGAAGATATCAGTGTGTCTAATCTATATCTCCACCTCACACACACACACACACACACATTGAGCAAGCTGCTGCAGTGGCTAAAAAGCTGGGAATGTCCATCTTCTTATCTGTTAGAGTAGAGAGTTCAGTTTCGTGTTTACAGTTTAGAGGATGTTGTGACGGGTCAGTACTTTTCTGAGTGTTTCCAAACCTTAATACTTCTCAATTACAGTTTCTATACTTACTTAATACTTCTCAATTACAGTTTCTATACTTACTTAATACTTCTCAATTACAGTTTCTATACTTACTTAATACTTCTCAATTACAGTTTCTATACTTACTTAATACTTCTCAATTACAGTTTCTATACTTACTTAATACTTCTTAATTACAGTTTCTATTCTTACTTAATACTTCTCAATTACAGTTTCTATTCTTACTTAATACTTCTCAATTACAGTTTCTATACTTACTTAATACTTCTCAATTACAGTTTCTATACTTACTTAATACTTCTCAATTACAGTTTCTATACTTACTTAATACTTCTCAATTACAGTTTCTATACTTACTTAATACTTCTCAATTACAGTTTCTATACTTACTTAATACTTCTCAATTACAGTTTCTATACTTACATAATACTTCTCAATTACAGTTTCTATACTTAATACTTCTCAATTACAGTTTCTATACTTACTTAATACTTCTCAATTACAGTTTCTATACTTACTTAATACTTCTCAATTACAGTTTCTATACTTACTTAATACTTCTCAATTACAGTTTCTATACTTACTTAATACTTCTCAATTACAGTTTCTATACTTACTTAATACTTCTCAATTACAGTTTCTATACTTACTTAATACTTCTCAATTACAGTTTCTATTCTTACTTAATACTTCTCAATTACAGTTTCTATTCTTACTTAATACTTCTCAATTACAGTTTCTATTCTTACTTAATACTTCTCAATTACAGTTTCTATACTTACTTAATACTTCTCAATTACAGTTTCTATACTTACTTAATACTTCTCAATTACAGTTTCTATACTTACTTAATACTTCTCAATTACAGTTTCTATACTTACTTAATACTTCTCAATTACAGTTTCTATTCTTACTTAATACTTCTCAATTACAGTTTCTATACTTACTTAATACTTCTCAATTACAGTTTCTATTCTTACTTAATACTTCTCAATTACAGTTTCTATTCTTACTTAATACTTCTCAATTACAGTTTCTATTCTTACTTAATACTTCTCAATTACAGTTTCTATACTTACTTAATACTTCTCAATTACAGTTTCTATACTTACTTAATACTTCTCAATTACAGTTTCTATACTTACTTAATACTTCTCAATTACAGTTTCTATACTTACTTAATACTTCTCAATTACAGTTTCTATACTTACTTAATACTTCTCAATTACAGTTTCTATACTTACTTAATACTTCTCAATTACAGTTTCTATACTTACTTAATACTTCTCAATTACAGTTTCTATACTTACTTAATACTTCTCAATTACAGTTTCTATTCTTACTTAATACTTCTCAATTACAGTTTCTATACTTACTTAATACTTCTCAATTACAGTTTCTATACTTACTTAATACTTCTCAATTATAGTTTCTATTCTTACTTAATACTTCTCAATTACAGTTTCTATTCTTACTTAATACTTCTCAATTACAGTTTCTATACTTACTTAATACTTCTCAATTACAGTTTCTATACTTACTTAATACTTCTCAATTACAGTTTCTATACTTACTTAATACTTCTCAATTACAGTTTCTACACTCACTGTCCATCTTATTAGCTCCACTGATTTTATAATTTTCTGTATACTTTCTTTCATCCTGTTCTTCAATACAGGATAGAAAACTGCCACAGAGCAGCTAGTATTATTATTATTATTATTATTCGGGTAGTGGGTTGGTTATTCTCAGCACTGCAGTGATTAGCAGTGGTTAGCATGGTGGTGGTGTATGAGGTGTTAGTAGTGTGTGTTGAGCTGGTGGTACAGTGAGTGGATCAGATACAGCCGTGCTGCTGGAGTTTTTAAACACCTCAGTGTCCCTGCTGCACTGTGCCTTATGTTTAGGCAGAGCAACACATCTTTCACATTAGCTCCTAGCATCTTTTTGAATACTGGGTGTGCCCCCCCCCCCCCCCCCCCCCCTTATAATCATTGTGTAGTCATTACCTCAGGCTACTTCCCCTATGTGTACTTTTTTTGTAGTTTTTATCTCATTTTCTCTCCAATTTACACGGTCAATCATCCAACCCACTCATTAGGACTCCCCAACACCAGGTGGGTGAAGACTAGCACACACCTCCTCCGACACATGTGAAGTCAGATGTGTCAGATTCGCCTCTTTTTGAACTGCTGCTGATGCTGTAGCATTGCCGAGTAGCATCACAGCGCTAACGCTCGGAGGAAAGCGCAGCGACTCGGTTCTGATACATCAGCTCACAGATGCAGCCTTGTGCTGATCCACATCACCCTAGGAGTGATGAGTAGAAAGTGCACCATCTACTGTACTGTACCCACCCAGAGAGAGCAAGGAGAGCCATTTGTGCTCTCTCAGGGCTCCGACAGCTGATGCTAAGCTACAGGAACAGAATTCGAACCAACAATCTACTTTTTATAGTGGCATTTGTAAGATATTTTACTAAAATAATATTAGTCATTAGCATAACTACCTAGTCTCAGTTTTAAAGGCTGTAGGAGTAAGTTAACCCTTTCTCTGCTACTGAAAGTGGCTTTATGTAAACCACTTGAGCTGGGCAATATGGCAATATTTTATTATATAGTGATTCTTTTTTTTATTCTTACAATAAAACTTATTAAGCATAGTAAGGTTATCATCAGTGCTTAAAAACGTAATATTAAAAAACAGTTGTTTAAGAATCTGCCACTGCTGATGCATTTTGTGTCAAAATGATATAAACACTTTACTCTGTATAAATACTATAAAACATAACTTTTTTACCATATATCCTTAAAGTCACTGTATGGTCCTGATGAGTGCCAGTTCCATCATCAAAATGTTTTTTTTTTTTTTTATGATCTTTTTTGCGACTTCACTTGAGGATCTATATTAATATTGAAATATTTATTCTAGAACATTTTAGCTTAATTGTCTAAAAAAAAATTGGTGCCAATTAAAAAAAAGTGTTAAACCTCTTTTTTTCCCTTTTTATATAGTAAAGAAGAATGAAGAAAAATAGCTTTTATTTATTTACCAAATTTTAAGTGTTTGTTTCTGCCGCTCTGAATTCTAGGGAGGAAAAGGGTTTTGATGAGTGCCAGTTCTATCATCAAAAACATTATTTTTTTTTTTTTTGCGACTTCACTTGAGGATACTTTCAAAGTTATTGAAATTCTTATTTTTTGATTAATTGACCTTATTTTTTTCTTTAAGTAATTTTCTTCTTTACTTAGTTGAGTAGTTGTTGTTGCTTCTCATAATCTGGATTAGAACATTACTCAAATATTCACTATTCACTGTATACCTGTAACTCTACCTCTTCACTACTTTACTACTGATACTCTGGAGTGATTAACTCTTGACGAGGCACAGCTGTTAAGTAATGTGAAGAAAGTCTAAAGCTCTGTGTTTCATTAGATGGTTGAGAGATAAACTGGTGTCATCGTTTCTGTCAGTCAGATCAAAGAGTCATAGCAACTGCTCTTTTAAACTACCCCCCCCCCCCCAGGTTCTTTTATCACAGGACAAATTGTGGTAAACACACACACACACACACACACACACACACACTCTCTCTCTCACACACTCACACACACACCTGATAAACTCATTACAGAGCAAAAGGCTTGGAGACACTGGAGCTCTGCAGACATGCAGTCTGCTAGTCAGGTTAGCATTAGCTTGTGAATTCTGTCTGCAGACTCCCTCTGCTAATCACCATCAGCATCACACCATCACAACTGTGATCACCATCATCAGATCTGATATTATGTAACTAAGCAAACTAACTTCAAGGACTTTCCACAGTTGTTAGCTTTGATTACATCACAATAAATTGAACATTAATTGGGTGTGAATCAATAAATAAATGTATTTGATATTTGGGGTGAGATCTAGATTATAGAAAATGTAGTAAAATAATAGTTTTCTATATAGAGCCATGTTTCTGAAAGTGATCATTAAAAATAAATAAATTAACTATAAAAATAAACGATATATTGAACCTTTACATCAACTGTAGTTTCCTTAAACCTGTAATGTGTTTAACACATTAATTCTTAATTAGTTATTCTACTACATTACTTAAGGAGTGTATAGTTAAACTATAAGTTAAACTATAGTCAAAATATAACCTTTACTTTGAAGGTGTAATTAATCTATGTTAATATTCTAATGTTTATTCGAGAATGTGTATCAGTTTAATTATCTGACAATTTGGTGCCACGTTTTTAATTTTAAAAAATGTGTGTTAAACCTCATTTTTGATTTTTTACCCTTTTTATATAGTAAAGAAGAAAGAAGAAAATTAATTGTATTTATTTTCCAAATTTTAAGTGTTTGTTTCTGCCGTTCTGAATTCTAGGAAGGAAAAGGGTTTTATATGTATATATAATTTTTTTATATGTATTTTTTGTTTTTTTTTGTGTTGTTTTTGCATTTGAAAAACATTGGATATTATAATTTAACCTAACAATATTAAAACATTGTTACAATACTAAAACATGAAAGAATCAGCTAAACTGAGTAACATTCTTTTTTTTTTTCCCTGAAATTCAGATCATGAGATGAAAACAATTTTTTACTATATCAAATGGACCAAATAAAAAAAAATACTTGCAAATTTTCCATTTTCAAATTTAGCTTCAAGCAACCCACCACATTTATGGCATCTCATTCATTTTAACAGGCAATAATAAATCAATATTTTAAAATTATTTATATACAGCTCTGGAAAAATAAGAGATCACTTAAAAAATGATGAGTTTCTTTGATTTTACCAAATTAAAAACCTCTGGAATATAATCAAGAGGAAGATGGATGATCACAAACCATCAAACCACCAAACTGAACTGCTTGAATTGTTGCACCAGGAGTAAAGCAGCATAAAGTTATCCAAAAGCAGTGTGTAAGACTGGTGGAGGAGAACATGATGCCAAGATGCATGAAAACTGTAATTAAAAATCAGAGTTAATCCTACAAATATTGATTTCTGAACTCTTAAAACTTTATGAATATGAACTTTGTTTGAGGTCTGAAAGCTCTGCATCTTTTTTGTGATTTCAGCCGTTTCCCATTTTCTGCAAATAAATGCTCTAAATGATACATAACAACAATGTTTTACTCAAATATACATTTTACTCAAATATATACCTATAAATAGCAAAATCAGAGAAACTGATTCAGAAACTGAAGTGTTCTCTTTTTTCTCTTAATCAAATGATGAAATTAGAAACTCATCATTTTTAAGTGGTCACTTACTGTTTTCCAGAGCTGTATTTATGTATGAAACCACTTAAAAAACAATTAAATTAGCAATAAAAGTTGACATATTTCAGTAACAGTAGACACTCTGAGAGTACTGATGCTGTTTGATCTTATCCTCTCATCTGCAGGTAACGACCTCAGGACTGCGTTTCTGGATGGGAGTGAAGAGATGTCCACATCCCTTAACCTTTGACCCAGACAGTGTAAGTCTGGGCCCGGGAAGCTCGGGTTCGGTCCGGGTTTGGGTTTGGGTTCTCCTGTTGCTCCCTGAGGACAGGAATGCCTGAAATGTCTTTCTGTGGTCTGATAACTCCTCAGCTTTCTCTCCTACTGTGTGCTGATCCTTATCTCCAATCACTGCTGATAAACTTCATTATAACTGCTGCAGACATCTCTGTTACACCCTAACACACACACATGCACTATTACACACACACTCACACACACACTAGTGCATCACAAAAAAATTTAATATCATTGAAAAGTTACTTTATTTCAGTAATTCAGTTCAAAATGTGAAACTCATTTATTATATAGATGTATTAAACACAGAGTGATCTATTTTAAACATTTATTTCTTTTATTGTTGATGATTATGAAGCTTACAGCCAATGAAAAACCAAAAATCAGTCTTTCAGAAAATTAGAATATTATATAAGACCAATTGATACTTTTAGCAGTGTGGGCAGTGTGCCAAGTCCTGCTGGAAAATGAAATCCGCATCTTCATAAAAGTTGTCAGTAGCAGAGGGAAGCTGTAAGATATGAAGTGCTGTAAGATTTTGTGGGAAAACAAAACTGCACTGACTTTAGACTTGATAATAAAACACAGTGGATCAACACCAGCAGATGACATGTCTCTCCAAACCAGTGACAACTTTAATGGAGATGCGGATTTCGTTTTCCAGCAGGATTTGGCACACTGCTTACACTGCCAAAAATACTAGTTGGTCTTATATAAAATAAAAAAATTCTGCCCGAACGCCATAAATCATCAACAATAAAAGAAATAAACGCTGTGTGTAATACATCTATATAATAATTATATATATAATTAGTTTCACGTTTTGAACTGAATCACTGAAATAAAGTAGCTTTTCAATTTTTTTGAGATGCACTAGTAGTATTTTGTGTTTTCTTTACCTTTTGTTCTTGAACTTTTTGTTTTTTGAAAATAAGTAATTTTGCTTTTTTTTTTAATAAAAAAAAAGTCATATTGCACAAATAACACATAATTTTGGAACAATTTCACATATTAAAAAGGAAATGCAGAACTGAATCACACGCCTGATTAACAGTAGCGGATACTTTAGAATGTAATATTCAGTATTCAGCACCACAATTAAAAAGGCTCTTAGTTTCTGGATGAGAAATTGTTGAGCTCATATTGAGACCTAATTGAGAACTTTAAGAGAAGACAGCAGGAGACTTATACTTAAGTTTTATCTCATTGTTTTCTTGAAGAAACACAGCTCATCCTTTTAGGAGAGCAAAATATGTCCTCAAAAACACTGAACTTCAATAGATTTCAGAGTAATTCAGTGAATTTGCAGGGTTCAATCCAACGCAAACTGCTGAATGGAATCTGGATCTGTATGTGAATCAGACGTGCCTGTCCGATATCTGATACGTTAATTACATCAATTACATCAATATCAGACCCTATAATGATATTGATGATATTGGATCGAATTGGCCCAATCTGTAGCAATTAATGCCCTAACTTTTAAAACCTTTTTTATTAATGTTTCTGTATGTAACTGTGCCACATACTGATACTGTTCCCACCATTCAACGGTCATTATAATGGTCCTGGTCATTTTGTGACCTTTTGTTCTATTGTTTCTAACAGAGGCTGTTATCAGTGTTAATCAGAGTTTTAAACATTGACCAACTCAATGTTCAATTTAAATTGAATGGTGTTAGACTGGTAAATGTGCTAACTGTCTTTCTCTGCCTGTAAATACTCTGTGGGCCTTATCTTAGACCTTATCTTACATCTTACATGCTCATTGCTATCTTACACCTCGCCCACAGTCTATTCTTTTTACACCTTCCACCTGCATCATTTTAATAGCCACAGTGCTTCTGAATATACTGTATCTACACTGAATGAACAACCTAAACGTTCATTGCTATCTGGGCAGCACCTCCGCTTATCACACACACACATGGACACACAGCAGTGCACAAACCCAACTTTTACCTACATAATAAACAGATTACTAAATAAAGCTCCTTCACAGCGTCAACCAGCAGCTCAGTTTCCTCTGCTGAGAACCGTTTGTTGGACACGTCCAGGTAGCTGCACCGTTAAAATAGCAATCCGCCAAAGGCAGAGCTCACCTGGCTCTTAAAGGGAATGATGAGCAAGAGACACTCTAATTGGTTTATTTCACATTATGCACAGAATTAACCACACCCATGATTAATTTAGAGTATTAGTACATTCCTTTTGTGCATTTCGAGACCCGAAATGCATACTTTTCCCGTCTTTATGATAGCAAAGACACAATGACTTGCTCTAAATCAAGCCGTATGGATGACGACTTGTGGTCATAGTGCATTTTCTCTCTCTCTCTTCCTTTTCTCTTCTCGTTCTTGTGCAGAAACACACATTTCAAACTCTGTGTTTCTGCCTGCGTTTCACTTCTGCCAGCTGTAATGTAATTATTTAGATTAGCCAGGCTGTGATTTGCACTGTTGAGAGATGGTTTATGGATGGTTTATGTAAAAAGACCCCTCTCTCTTTCTTTCACAGACCACCCATATGGATTTCGTGATGGCGGCGGCCAACTTATATGGGCGGATCTACGGGATTGAGGGTTCGACTGACCGTGCAGCCGTTAGGACCATTCTGAATGGGGTAACTGTGCCTAAATTCACCCCTAAATCCAGCGTGAAGATTGCTGTGACGGACGAGGAGCTGGCAGAAAGCAAAGAGGAGAGGACAGAGGAGGGTGAGCATGAAGGATCAGAAGTGAATCAGTAAAAATTGGGTTAAAAAATTAAGTTTTTCAATGTTCTCTATGAGCTAAGACATCTTTGGTATCTGTATGTCATTTTCTACAGTTTGTCAAATGTTCATGATAAATGGACCAATCGAAATTTTGCTAAACTGCTTAAAGCTAATAAAATATTTATTATTGTTATTATTATTATTATTGCAAGTTACACTGTAAGCCTGGATAAGTTGACATTTTTATTTTAAAAACGTGAGGAAACCAGTTGCCTTAAAAAAGTTAAGTAATGGGTAATGAAAACTTAAGTTAGTATAACTTAAAACATCAAGTTATTACAACTAAAGGGGAAGTTAATTTAACTTTTTTATTTTTGTTTTACTGTAATAAGTTACCGGATGGGTTGAGTTTACTTGACTTTTTTAAGGGAGCCGGTTCGCTAGAAAATTTTAAGTAATGGGGAATAAAAACTTGATTTCGCATAAATTAAAACATCAAGTTATTACAATTAAAGGGGAAGTTGATTTATTTGTAAGGTAGCCCAGGGGGAATCACTACACACTGATGGTGAGTGTTAGTCAGAAACTGTTGGACACACCCATTATGCAAATAGATTGTGACAGAAGCCAATGGAAAAGAAGCTGTTAATGGCAAAACAGACTAAACTCAGTTATTAATTTAAGTTGGTTCAACTCAAAGATCTCAGTTTGAATAGTACAGTATATGTGCCCACAGATGTTCAACTAACTCAAAATAGTTGAGTATTGTTTAGAAATATCCAATTTTATGTAAAACAGACTTAAATCATTTGAGTTTAAATTATGTGTACGTAAATTTAAGAAACAAAGTTACCATTTTTCAAAATACAAAGGGGTCCAATCTTACACCCTAAACTCATTGCAGAGGTGTGTTCAGGTAAATCTCTGGTGTATTGCTATCTTATCTTGGCAACGAAAAACACAGGTGCTCCACTGACTGAATACAACCTAGACAGATATCAACAGTCAGATGTTCATTGCTATCTTGGCAGTGAATCTTTTTACATGATGATTTTACGTGATGTCCACATATGAGGACTTTAGTTTTATATTCAGAACGTTGAGCAATATGGCTCATTTGAAGTGCTGCTTCAACACAAAGACGTAATATAGTAAAAACACATATATTTACTGTATTTAAATTTACTGTATGTAAATTTCTGAACAAAAATCTAAACTGTAGTGTGTTAAACTCTTCTGCCACTACTAGGTGACAGCATAATAGCCTCATTTGTGGACACCAGGCCCATGTAGAGCAAAATTTAGTGTTGTGGTCTAGACCACCAAGAATGTGATGTCCACACAAGATGAAGACTTTTATTTATTTTGGCCAGACAGTGTATGAAAAGTGCTAAATAATACGAATAATAAAACATGGACAGAGAAAATTTTACAGAAAGAGTAAAAGTAAAATATGTGTGTGTTTAATCTTCTTCCCTGTTTCTACAGACAAAGCCAAGCTGGAGGAGCTGAAGAAGAAGTTGCAGAGCCTTCAACTCTCCGGTCAGAGCTTCCAGATGATTCCACAAGAGTTTGAAAAGGTATATTTGTGTAAACATGCACTAAAACTTGCACTAAATACAGTACAGGCCAAAAGTTTGGACACACCTTCTCTTTTTCAATGCGTTTTCTTTATTGTCATGACTATTTACATTGTAGATTCTCCCTGAAGCATCAAAACTATGAATGAACACATGTGGAGTTTTATGTACTTAACAAAAAAAGGTGAAATAATAAAAAATGTTTTTTATATTCTAGTTTCTTCAAAATAGCCATCCTTTGCTCTGATTACTGCTTTGCACACTCTTGGCATCATTCTCTCAATGAGCTTCTTTAAGAGGTGGCCACCTGAAATGAAACGTTTTCCAACAGTCTTGAAGGAAGGAGTTCCCAGAGGTGTTTATTAGCACTTGTTGCTCCTTTGTCTTCTTCACTCTGTGCTCCAGCTCACCCCAAACCATCTGGATTGGGTTCAGTTCCGGTGACTGTGGAGGTTCAGCTCATTTTTTGTTAAGTACATAAAACTCCTCATGTGTTCATTCATAGTTTTGATGCTTCAGGGAGAATCTACAATGTAAATAGTCATGAAAATAAAGAAAACGCATTGAAAAAGAGAAGGTGTGTCCAAACTTTTGGCCTGTACTGTATATATATATATATATATATATATATATATATATATACACGTGTTCCGCCACTCATAGACACGTTGGCGACCAGAGCCACGTAGGAGGTCTAGCAGAACCACAGAACTTCTCCTTAATCATCAACCTTTACACTTAAGGGTTCACTGACCCCTGACCAGCTCCATCCCTCGCTAGTGCTAATGGAGCTCAGAGAACAGTGCTGTCTACTGTTCAGCCGGAGCTGCTCTAAAAACGCTTCTCAGAAGGAGACCGTCTGGAGGAAAATCTTGTGAAAAGCCACAGGAACTCTGGTTATTGAGTTTTGTGGTGGAGTGGTGTGACACATGTATGTATTTGCTCTTTGAAGCAGTGAAGAGATGACCAATAGGACGCCCCCACACTGGGAAACATTCCCGTCAAGACAGAAACTTTTTTAAACCTTTATTTTTGAGTTTTTAAAGAGTCTGCTCTGAGAACTGAAGGTTTAACAAGGGTTTTAGGATGAAGAAAGTGTACAGAGCTACATATTTTATTATATTTTTTACAGTTTTATCAAACAAACTTTAATATCAGACAGATATAACGTGAGTTAAAATAAAAAAAAAACACTTTTTTAAATGATGATTTAATTTATTAAGGTAAGAAAAAAAGCTTTCAAACTATAATAAAAAAAAATTGCCCCACATGAATTAACTGTGATTATCGTATTTCTCGCACTATAGGTGCACTTAAAAAGCTTTAATTTTCCCAAAAATCGACAGTGTGCCTTATAATCTGTTGCTCCTTATGTATGAATTCTACCAGTCAGGTATTAAGCAGCAGTAAAGCCACGCTGCTTAAGTACAGCATTATACAGGAGTTTCAGTGAAATTTCTCCAGCACTGAGACTGGATCCAGCTAGCTACCGCTAGTGGTTAGCAGCTAAGGAAAAGTGTTTTTTTTTTTTTTTATATACTACTACAGGTCAGATCTGCTGAATTAGAAGGAAAACATGGCCACACCCCTGTTCCTTACTAGTGTCACATAATGCACCTTATATTCCAGTATGACTTATGTATGAAAATAGACCAGAAAATAGACGTTTATTCATTGTGTGCCTTATAATTGGGTATAATTCGATAATTACAGTAACCACATTTGTGTAAAGCTGAGTTTAATTTTACTACTAGGCTTAACCAGACCTTTTGTTGACTGACATTGCCCATTATCGGTAAAGCTTGAGGGTAACGCAACCAAGTTATTAGGTTTAGGGGGCAAACACTTTTTCACACAGGGCTAGATTGGTTTGAAATTATCATTTAAAATTATATTTTTATATTTACGCAGGTTATGTTTCTCTGATATGAAAGTTTGTTTGATAATCAGAGAAATATAAGCATGATAAAAAAAAGCAAAAACAAAATAAATCTTTAGGGGGCCAAATACGTCATCCAAACTATGAAGAAAACATGAAATTAATTGGTAAACAGTATCAGTTAATGCAGTGAATAGCTCTATTTGAGTAATGTTCTAATCCAGATTATGAGAAGCAGTGGCACAAAAAGGGGGTATGCAGCGTATGCGACGCATAGGAGCGCTACACTAGAGGAGGCGCCAAATCGATGGCGAAAATGTTTTTCTAGTTGGCGGTTTTTGTGTAAGAGCTGTTTGTTCATGTTTGATAATACACAGGGGCGTCGCCTGGCCTGGGCTTCCGGGGCTTCAGCCCCGAATAAATTTCCAGTAGCCCCGAATCGTTTGGCTCAGCTCAGCTGTATTATTAATGAGGAGACAGACCACTGTCTGCTGTAAATGGAAAATCTCTTAACGCTAATCACGGAGCCAGTTCAAGGATAAAGCTCCGCCTTTCAGGGGAAACAGCCAATCAGCTTGCTGGTTTTGCGGAGCGCAGTGGGCTAGTAGGGAAGCCCCTGCAGGACAGGTGCTGTATTTACCAGAGAATGTAAAAAAGATGGACGTTGTGTCGCCGGTCCCATTCATTCAATAAAAATGAAGCCAAAATCTTCCACCATGTTGGCGATCCTGAAACCCGATTCTGCGCAGTAGAGACCAGAGGAGAGAGAAACACTGTGGAGAGCAGCCTACTCATTTAAATAACCCCGCCCCTGAGGGCTGCCTCGAGGTCACAGGCTGTAGAGCGGGGCGGAGCTCTGCTGACGGTCTGTTATTGGTCCTGCCCATAACCAGCCCTTTTACAATAACCACACCTTTTTTGAATAGAGCTGAATAACGGTTTTTAAAAACGAATTCTGTGGAGATATAGTAATTTGACAATATGAGCAGGGGTTACACTAGCTGCTGCATTTAAATAATGGAGGTAGAATTACAGTATATTAGAAAAAAACGTGATTGAAAGTTGTTCTGTTTTGCCATTGAAACCTATGGGGATGGGTGGGGTTACACAGCTTTCTGCAGCCGAACAGCAGGGGGCGCCCGACCTGTGGTGGCTTCACTTTTGAGAGACGATGCTCTGTCCAGCTATACACAGTCTATGGTATATCATAAAACTAATAAGTTATAGAACAGGGGTTGCCAACGCTGTTTTTTATAGATCACATAACTGATATTCTGCATCTAGAAATAATTTTAGCTGGGTCGGCGCCGATAGTATGTTTGCATACACCTCAAAAAGTATGTAGTTGCACCCCTGATGAGAAGCAAGAGCTACTCAACTAAGTAAAGAAATGAAGGACAGTCTATATAAAACATTTCAAAAACTTTGAAAGTATTCTCAAATTATGATGAAACTGGCACTCATCAGGACTGGAAAGGAAGACTGAGAGCTGAGAGCTGTTGTACAGGATAAGTTCATCAGAGTTTCCAGCCTCAGAAACTGCAAGTTAAAAACAGCTCCCCAGATAAGAGCATCGGGTAAAATAAGTATTGAACACGTCTCTGTTTTTCTAAGTAAATATATTTCTAGAGGTGCTATTGACATAAAATCTTCAACAGATCTTGGTAACAACCCAAGAAATACATACATACAAAGAAATCAAACCATAGATGTCCAGAAATTAAGTTTTTTTAATAATGTGGAATGGCACAAGGAAAAAGTATTGAACACACTTACTGAAATTGATTTAATACTTTGTACAAAAGCCTTTGTTGGCAATGACAGCTTCAAGACGCCTCCTGTATGGAGAAAGTAGTCGCATGCATTGCTCAGGTGTGATTTTGGCTCATTCTTCCACACAAACAGTCTTCAAATCTTGAAGGTTTCGTGGGCCTCTTCTATGAACTCTGATCTTTAGTTCTTTCCATAGATTTTCTATTGGATTCAAGTCAGGTGATTGACTGGGCCATTCTAGGAGCTTTATTTTCTTTCTCTGAAACCAATTGAGGGTTTCCTTGGCTGTGTGTTTGGGGTCATTGTCTTGCTGAAATGTCCACCCACGTTTCATCTTCATCATCCTGGTAGATGGCAGCAGATTTTTATCAAGAATGTCTCTGTACAATTTTCCATTCATCCTTCCTTCAATTATTTGAAGTTTGCCAGTACCATATGCTGAAAAACAGCCCCACGCCATGATGTTCCCACCTCCAAACTTCACTGTTGGTATGGTGTTTTTGGGGTGATGTGCAGTGCCATTTGACCTCCAAACATGATGTGTATTATGGCATCCAAAGAGTTCAATTTTGGTCTCATCTGACAGACTATATTCTCCCAGTATTTCACAGGCTTGTCTAAATGTTGTGCAGCAAACTTTAAACGAGCTACACCATGCTTTTTCTTCAGCAATGGAGTCTTGCGTGGTGAGCGTGCATACAGGCCATGGCGGTTGAGTGCATTACTTATTGTTTTCTTTGAAACAATTGTACCTGCTAATTCCAGGTCTTTCTGAAGCTCTCCACAAGTGGTTCTTGGCTCTTCGACAACTCTTCTGATAATTCTTTTCACTCCTCTGTAAGAAATCTTGCGAGGAGCACCTGGTTGAGGTCGGTTTATGGTGAAATGATGTTCTTTCCACTTCCAGATTTTGTCCCCAATAGTGCTCACTGGAACATTCAGAAGTTTATCCAATGCCATCGTTATGGTTTTCAACAATAAGGTTGTGAAGGTCTGGAGAGAGCTCTTTACTTTTACCCATCATGAGATGTTTCTTGTGTGATACCAGGCCATCATTTGGGACTGAACCAGCTGATATTAATTTGCACTGACAAGGGGCAGGATTGCTCTCTAATTACTGAGAGAGTTCAGCTGGTCTCTTGGCTTTCCATGCCTTTTTACACCTCCCTTTCTTCACGTGTTCAATACTTTTTCCCTGTGCCATTCCACATTGCTCCACATAACTTAATTTCTGGACATGGTTTGATTTCTTTGTATGTATGGATTACTTGGGTGACATCTGACATCTGGTGAAAATTTCATGTCAATAACACATCTAAAAATATATTTACTGAGAAAATTGGTGACGTGTTCAATACTTATTTCACCCGCTGTATGTCTTTATTTTGATTAGATTATTTTGGTTTGTTTAACACAATTTTTTTTAAGTTACTACATCATTTTTATGTGTTCCTTAGGTTTTTTCCCATCCTATTAAATCTCTTCATACATTAAATAAGCTCTAGTCCATCAGAGGATGAGAGCTTGTCTGCACATGCAGGCCGGTATGTCCCGGCTCCTGTGAGTTTATGGTGTGTTCAGTACGTTCTGGTGGGTGTGAGGGGAACTCAACACTAATCCTGTGCTCAGTGGTGACACACACTTTGGCCACTCGCACATTGTACCTTGCAAATACTTTAAAGCTCATTAAAAAGCAGTAAATAAATATATAACAAAATATAGAAATACACAAATAAATAGAAATAGCTGCACTGAGCTGACAATTTGCAAAATAGTGATTCCACACTCATTTTTTCCATCAACCAGCATTAAACCTGTCATATTAATGTGTTTGTAAGTATGTTTAACTACAGTATTTAGTATAAATTAAATTACTAAGTTGAATTAAATGACTGATAAACAACAGATCACTGTTGCCTTTTCAATTGATGTGTTTTAACTGCTTATCAATGGTTTTAAAATCATTTACAACCTAATCAATAATATTTAATACACTTATTTATAAACCCTTTATAAACCCTTTATAAACCCTTTATAAGGGTAGTCATGTTTTATTTAAAGTAGTAACGATATATTTAACTGAAAATTGCTGATCTGAAAAAACAGTGATTTATAAAGGAAAATCATAAAAAAATTATCAGAGGTGCCAAATTTTTTTAATACCACTGTATATGTTTCAAGTATTTAGTAAGACAATTATAGTTTTGTACTAAATATAATCAAATAAGGCATATTATTGTCAAGTATATGTCAATATTTCATATTAAGAATCCTGCAATAAATGATATTATTACAATGCCTTTATATAACGTTGTATGTGTAGTTACACATATTCGGTTTACATTGACATCCACTAATTGTTAGGGGTTTTTAAATTCATCAACTCCCAAGAAGCTGTAATTTTGTCATTTAGTAATTTTGTAGATATTGAAATAAATACTCGCTAAACAAAAAATCAAGAAATGCTTTTTTTTTATGTTACCTCTTAGAAAACTTGGAAATCTACCAAACTGAGAAAGATATGAAATAAAAGTGACTTACGTAATGCTGTACCTGGTGACTGCCTTTTCACTTTACTGTCACCTTACACTGCACTGAAGCAGCGTCTCTAAACTGCGCCCCCTCAGATCCCCCCCAGCCCTGTGTTTGAAGAATCCGCATGATTACAGTATGAC
>NC_064412.1:4030000-4117500 GCF_023375975.1 Astyanax mexicanus
AGTTTCAGTTTCAGAGCTTCAGTTAAGTTTCTCCAGCACCAAGGCTGGAGAAGTATTAGCTTTATCCACTAATCACGCTAAGCGCTAGCTCTTTTGCCATTAAGAAGCAGAGGTGGAAAGTAATGAATTACATTTACTCAAGTTATTGTAATTGAATAGATTTTTTCACGAGTAATTAGTAATTTTTAAAGTAGTTTTTAAAATAGGTAATTTTACTTTTATTCAAGGTCATTTTAACACAAGTAATTTACATTGCTACATTGGAAAACTCCCCGTTACTGAGTAAAAAAATAAAATGCTGGGGGAAAAAAAACAATTGTCTGAATTAAAAAAAAATAAGAAATTGGCACGGATGCTCGCGCGTGGAATAACGAGGCAATAACGTCCTCATGCAATACAAAATGTGCCCCGCCCCCGGACAGAGCTGCCAGCTTTCAAAACCTCTACATCAAACCTGAGAAAGCATGTGGTGTAAGTACTTTTATCATTAAACAATCTGATTAAATGTAAAAGAAAAACATGTAAATAGCAGTTAAAGCACAGCAATGGCAAATAAAAAAATAATAATAAACTGTAAAACTATAAAAATACAGTTTATAGTCACATATATTACCATAACTTTTTAATAGTAAAGAAAAAAAATGGATCATAGAAACCTATATCACTTGTTTTTGAAAATGTTTTATGGGGGGTCTGAACAAATACTGCCTGAAAGATCCAAATTATTATGTGGAATAATAATTCATTAAAAACAAATTAATTTATGATTTGTTTTTTACTTTTTTACATCAAATAATTAAAAGTAACTATGTAACTTTTACTCAAAGTACATTTTAAATTGAGTACTTTTTTACTTTTACTTGAGTAGATTTTTAGATGGGTACTTTTACTTTTACTTGAGTAGAATTTTAGCAAAGTAAAGGTACTTTTACTCAATTACAATTTTTCAGTACTTTTTCCACCTCTGTTAAGAAGTGAGTATATTGTACTGTAGCCTGCTGCTAACCCTGGCTACTACTGCTGGAGCATCATTAGCATTAGCCGCTAGCCACGCTAAGCACTAGCACTTATAATAGACCAAAAACTAGATGTGTATTGATTGATGTGTGCCTTTTAAACAAGTGCCTTAACGCCCACAACACACCCATAATTAACTAGGATTAATGCATAAGATGCCTTTTGTGCTTTTTGATCTGCATAAAGCTTACTTTTCCCATCGTTACGATAGCAGAGACACACTGACATGCCCTAAATCAAGCTTTAATCAAAATGTGATTTTATTTTATTTTTATCTTATTTAAACAATTGTTCTTTTGGGTGTAACTGGGCAGTGAGATTACAATTTCGTTGTACCACCTGATGTACCACATGTGACAATAAAGTCTCCTTGAATCCCTTAATCCTTGAATAAGACAAATACAGCTCTGGACCACTTAAAAATGACGAGTTTCTTTGATTTTATCAAATTAAAAACCTCTGGAATATAATCAAGAGGAAGATGGATGATCACAAACCATCAAACCACCAAACTGAACTGCTTGAATTTTTGCACCAGGAGTAAAGCAGCATAAAGTTATCCAAAAGCAGTGTGTAAGACTGGGGGAGGAGAACATGATGCCAAGATGCATGAAATTAAAACTGTGATTAAAAACCAGGATTATTCCACCAAATATTGATTTCTGAACTCTTAAATCTTTATGAATATGAACTTGTTTTCTTTGCATTATTTGAGGTCTGAAAGCTCTGCATCTTTTTTGTTATTTCAGCCATTTCTGATTTTGTGCAAATAAACAAATTAATGCTCTAAATAACAATATTTTTATTTGAAATTAGGGAGAAATGTTGTCTGTCGTTTATAGAATAATATGTTTGGGTTTCAACAATCAGAAAACTGCAGATTCTAAAAACAAATAGAAATGTGCTTAATTTAACTTGGTAAAGTTGCAGCAGCTTGTAAAATAAATGTAAAAGTCACTTATATATTTTTTTTTTCTGCAGAGTAAGCTCATCGCCGGACGCATCATCCCAGCCATCGCCACCACAACAGCGTCCGTGTCCGGCCTGATGTGTCTGGAGCTGTATAAACTGGTGCAGGGCCACAGGAGCCTCAGCTCGTACCGCGGCGCCTACATTAACCTGGCCGTCCAGTGCTACGTCATGTCCCAGCCGTGCAGAGCTCCAACCTTCACGGTGAGTCAGGCGTTTTTCGGTTGATGGTGTGATGGTGGGAGTTATTCTCTCAGACCTGTAAAATAATTTGGTGTTTAGCTTTTAATGAGAAAGTAATAGTGGCTGAAATAAAAAAGTACATTTAATAAAAAGTCAAAAAGTAAATGACAAAATATAAGGATCCAATCCCACTTCACCCTTTGCCCTCAAATTGTTTTTTTTTTCTTTGTTTGAAAATACCATAGCCACTCCATTATTTCAATATACTGTATTTTTTGTACTATAAGGTGCACCGTATTATAACATGCACAATCAATGCACATCTATTTACTGGTCTATTTTTATACATAAGGCGAATTTTAAGCAACAATAGTAAGGAACAATTCTAATTCTAATTTAGCAGGACTGTAAAGCTAAGCGAAGTAAACAAAACTGTAAATTTTAAAATAAATAAATAAGTCAAACGAGTGCTTGGTGTTAATCTTTACAGATTTCTCTCCTGAAAACTGTTTATTTGGGTAAGTAAAGTGCTTAGTTAGCAGTTAGCAGCAGTGCGTAGCGCTAGTAAATGCTGTGGTTAGCAGCTAATGCTGCTGCATCTAGCCTTATTGCTGGAGAAACTTCACTGAAAACTCACCCTCATAACTCTGTACTTTAATGGAGTGACTTTACTGCTCCTTAATACCTGACTGGTTGAATTCATACATAAGGAGCATCAGATTATAAGGGGAAAGTGCACCTTATAGTGTGAAAAATATGGTAGTTTCAGCGTATTAATTTATGACCCTTTTTTTTTTATAAAAAGCATAAAAATCTCTAGTAGTTTTGTATCAGTTGCTAATTAGCAATGATTTCCCGTTCCACCTTAAACAGTACAGCAGTTACATTCTGGCACCTGAGGCTCTGTTGCATTTAAGGTGGAATAGAGAAGTTTCAATAACAAGAAGCTAGCGAATAGCGAACTTTAATTAGCGGTGGGCGTGTGAAATAATCTTCATTTTGTGGACATATGATGCTCTGAATGTAACTGAAAGTCCAGCAGTGATGTTCCTGAACCTTACCGCTAGGGTTGCCTACACAGCCCCAGTAATATCCTGGTTACAATGTCGGTCTTTTATATATTTTATATATTTTTAGACCCGTGGTTCTCTTTTTCTTAGTAGTTGCATTGGCTGTAGGTAGCCGCTGCTCCTGACTCCCAGTCGCTGACTGAGTCAGATATCTAGCATGGCAAATATTTACCGGGCATCTGCAACTGGTTGGTGAGCGTCTTTCGGTAGTTCACACTACACTGTACTACACTTAATAATTAATGTTTGGAACAGAGCTGTAGAAGTGAAAATACACTTTTAAAAGGAGCACTCCTTTATTCTGTAGCTAAATAAGGTTTGCAATGCTCTCAAGATGATCAGTATGTGTCACTTAAGGTATGAATGTGTTAAAGTAAAAGACAGGCAGAGTGCTGTAAGGAACAGCTTTTTAAACAGCTTTTAAAGAGTCTGTGACAATTTTGGCACCTGAAAAGAAATGTGGAAAAATGTGGAATAGCCACAACATGACAATAAAATGTGTAGCTTTATTATGGATGTAGGTTTTTTTTTCTCAGTTGTTCCTTCATTTCTGCTTTAAGATCTGAACTTTTTTGTTTATTTTGCTGCCTTATTAAAATCTCACTGAAAAAAATGCTTCTTTTTAAAATAGATTTTAAATATATAAAAATAGAGATTTCACCAATTGTTTGACCTCAGAGTGTGTACTGATGGATCAGTCCTGCTCCAAGGCCACAGTTACACTCAATATGTCTTCATTTATTTAAAAGTATAATATTTAATCCCACAGTATATAAAGGGTAAAACCCAAAGCCTGAGGTATAATTAGAGCCAGTGTTAGAGCAGCAGCTGGACCCATTGAGATACATGTGGGTGTATACTTGAGCGAGTGTGTGGAGCCACAGTCTGGACTTAAATCAGTCCAGGCTTAAGTGATCCCGCTGTTATCCTGAGGGGTTTACAGCGTTTAGTAACTGTACACCCTCCCACACAGAGCCTCCAGCCAGATCCAGTCGCTCCTCAGTTTAGAGACTGTAGTCAGAATTCAGAGAGCTGCTTTCTGAAGGATTTCTGAAGCTCTCAGACGCAGGGCTTAAACCAGCTTAGCTGCAGTTTGAGGGTTCGAGTCTGTGCTTTATATAGAAAGAACCCCATTGAGTGGAAGGTTAGCTGAGCCAAACCCTGCGTGAAGCTACAGGTTGGGTATTTGATGAAGAAGAAAGGCGGAGGAGGAGAAGGGGTCATGGCCGATGAAGTGATACAGTGATTTATTTTTTTGGACATGTTTTAATTAGAGCTGTCAGCATTAAGGATCTAATGCATGCAATTAGGGGTGGGCGATATTGCCCTAAATTAATATCACGATATTTCATGGTATTTTCGCAATAGATATACTCTTGGCAAAATGACAAAACACTGAATTACAAAAATGATTTAAAGATTACACTACTGCAACAATATGAACATTACATTTTATTAATGCATCCAATATGATATGGCACACCCCTTTAACTAAGATATTAAAAAATACAAGAATTTTATCAGATTTGTAACAGAATTTCAGAATGATCTAGAATGTCATGATACTAAAAATGCACTCCAAATATCTCCATATATTCAGGATTAAAGTAAAATAAATGATACTATACACATATAAGCTGTCTCTAGTAGATATATAATAGGAAATAAGAACAGTGTGATTTTTTTTTTTTACAAAAAACAGCAAAAAAATAAAAAGTAGATCCCTGGTGTGATAATTAGGGGTGGGTGATATGGCACCATATTTCAGGGTAGAATATCGTTCAAAAATGTTCAAAAATGTTGTAGATTTTATTGCATACGATAAGAGAATTAATCACTCTGTGTGAAATTTCCAGAGCCTGATGACGTAATAGCTATTTTATTTATTTTGCATTGCGATGCTCATTGCTATCTTACACCCCAATCAACACCCCAATCTATTTTCATACTTTCCGCCTGACAGTGCTTCTGAATATATCTACACTGATGGGTATGGTGGTCTGGAAATAAGGTGTGTTCAGGTACATTTCTGGTGTATTGCTATCTCTGTCTTGGCAAGGGAATAGACAGGAGTTCCACTGACTGAATACAACCTAGACAGAGACAGTCAACAGTCAGACGTTCATTGCTATCTTGGCAATGAACATGCGATGCTGAGACCCAACTTTTACATTACTGATTTGTAAATGAGCTGCTGGAGCTCCTTCACAGCGTGAACGAGCAGCTCAGTTTCCTCTGCTGAGAAGCGTTTGTTGGACACGTCCAGGTAGCTGCTCTGTTAAAATAGCAATCCGCCAAAGTCAGAGCTCACCTGACTCTTGAAGGGAATGAACCGCAAGTGACAAAATTTACCACAAGCATGACTAATTAAGAGAAATAATACATGCTTCACGAGCCGTGCAAGGTGTACTTTTCCCGTCGTTACGATAGCAAAGAGACCCTGACGCACCCTAATTCATGCTGTTTCCTCTGTTAAAGCTCTCAGTAACTCAAAACTTAAACATATTCTTATTTTTAAAGCATCAAAACTACCCTGAGATATTATAATACATAAAAAAAACAGATCTAGTGTGCCAGGCCTGAGGAAAAAAGGGGGTGATGAAGTCATGAGTGAAGTAATACACTGCAGTTGCCCACCTTTTGGAGGGAGTGTGTGTGTGTGTGTGTGTGTGTGTGTGCCCTCACAGTGCAGAGTCAGAGATCAGGGTCTTTTTCACCCAAGGGGACAGGCGGTGAGTCAGCCCCTGAAACACTGCAGCTCTGGTTACTAGTGAGCTATGACAGCGACCTAAAGTGCCGTAACTGCTCCCCCCAGGACTCACACACACACACACACACACACACACACACACACACACACACACACACACACACACACATTCACAGGGGGCATACAGATGTCAGAGAAACATGTTTAAGGTTCATATTAGCAATAGAAAGAGGCTAGAGTTTAGACTGTTTAGTTAAAGTTTGAGTAAAATGAACATTGCTGTTTTTCTATAAACTACAAACATTTCTCCCAAATTCCAAACAAAAAATGTAATTTAGAGCATTTATTTACAGAAAATGATAAATGACCGAAATAACAAAAAAAAGATGCAGAGCTTTCAGACCTCAAATAATGCAAAGAAAACAAGTTCATATTCATAAAGTTTTAAGAGTTCAGAAATCAATATTTGCTGTAATAACCCTCGTTTTTAATCACAGTTTTCATGCATCTTGGCGTCATGTTCTCCTCCACCAGTCTTACACACTGCTTTTGGATAACTTTATGCCATTCCTGTGTTGTGAAGTGGTAGAGTTGGTATCCAGTGAATCTAATCTATATTATGTCAAGAACTACTCAACTAAGTAAAGTTCAATTCAAAACATTTCAGGAACTTTAAAAGTTTCCCTAAAGTGCAGTCTCCGCAAAGACCATCAAAAACATTTTGATTTATGATAATGATAAAATTGGCACTCATCAGGACCGCCCCAGGAAAAACAGAGCAAGAGTTCCCTCTGTTGTACGGGATAATTTAGCAGCCTCAGAAACCTCAGTAGACTTTTCAAACTCCAGCTCAATTTCAAAAGTTCTTCATTCATTTATTGTCTTTAATTCATGTTCTAGTCTTCCATCTCTCCCTTTCAGTCCTCCAGCACTCGCTCACTCTTCCCTCGTTCTTTGTTTCTGTGCTGGTGAGTCTGGAGGCGTGTGATCCTGAGAGGAGGGGGAGGAACGCTCCACACGTGCGGCTGGTTAAACCTCCGCCTGAACACACTCCACATTAACACGCTGATACTCATACACTGCAGACACTTGGCATAGAGTAGGGTGGGTGTGTGTGTGTGTGTGTGTGTGTGTGTGTGTGAGAGAGTGTGTGTGTGTGTGTGAGAGAGTGTGTGTGTGTGTGTGTGAGAGAGTGTGGAAAGCAGGAGAGAGAGATTGAGTGCTCTGGGCTCCACATAGGGGGAGAATTTTTTCCAGCTGTATTTTGTACTTCATTTGCACTCCCATAGAAACTGCTTTAAAGAGAGAGAGAGAGAGAGAGAGAGAGAGAGAGAGAGGAAGGGAAAGAAAGTGAGGGGTGGAGAGAGGTAGATAAAGTGAAAGAGAGTGGTATAGCGAAGTAGAGAGAGATGTAGAGAGAGAGGGGACAAAGAGAGTGATAGAGAGTAAGGGGGGAGAGAGAGAAATATAGAAAATGAGGTTAGAGAGAGAGGGACAGAATGATGAGAGAGAGGTAGAGAGAGGGGTGGAGGTAGAGAGAGGGGTAGACAGAGGTAGAGAGAGGTAGAAAGAGTGAGTTCGAAAAAAGAGGGGTAGAGAGAAAGAAAAGTAGAGAGAGAGGTAGAGAAATGGGAAGATAGAAGGAGGGGTAGAGATATAGAGAGAGGGGGAGTAGAGAAAGAAAGTGAGGGGTGAAGAGAGGTAGATAAAGCGAAAGAGGGGTATAGCGAAGTAGAAAGAGATGTAGAGAGAGAGGGGACAAAGTGAGTGATAGAGAGGTGGAGAGAGAGAGAGAGAGAGAAGTATAGAGAGCGGCGTTAGAGAGAGAGGGATCAAATTGTGAGAGAGAGGTAGAGAGAGAGGTAGAGAGAGAGAGGGGTAGACAGAGGTAGAGAGAGGTAGAAAGATTGAGTTTGAAAAAAGAGGGGTAGAGAGAAAGAAAAGTAGAGAGAGAGGTAGAGAAAGGGGAAGATAGAAGGAGGGGTAGAGATAGATAGAGAGAGGGGGGAGAGAGAAAGGAAAAAAGAGAGGAAGAGAGAAAGGGGTAGAGAGAGACAGAAACAAGAGAGAGAGAGGGGTTGAGAAAGAGAGAGAGAGAGAGGTAGACAGAAGTAGAGAGAGAAAGGGAGAGAGAGGTAGATAGACAAAGAGAGGGAGAGAGATAGATAGAGTGAGAGAGGGGTAGAGAAAGAGGGGTTAAGAGATATATAGAGAGAGAGGTTGACAGAGGTAAAGAGAGAAAGAGGGAGAAATTTGGTAGAGAGAGAGGTAGACAGAAGTAAAGAGAGAAAGGGGAGAGGGGTAGAAAGAGAAAGAGGGGAGAGAGGGGTAGAGAGAGAGAGAGACAGGGTAGAGAGGGAGGTGTAGAGTGGTACAAAAAGAGAGAGGTAAACAGGTATAAAGAGAGTGGTTTAGAAAAAGAGGTAGAGGGGTAGAGAGAGCGGTAGACAGAGAAAGAGAGGGAGGTGTAGAGAGAGAGAGTTAAGAGAAAGGGGGGTAAAGACAGAGGGAGAGAGAGAGAATGAGAGAGGTATAGCAGAGTGGTAGAGAGAGAGAAAGGTAGGGAGAGAGAAAGACAGGGTGAAGAGAGAGGGGTAGACAGGTAAAGAGAGAGAGACAAAGGGTAGAGAGAGGTAGAGAGAGAGTAAAATATATAGAGAGAAATGGGTAGAGTGTGAGAGAGAAAGAGAGAGGTAGACAGAGTTAGAGAGAGAAGGGTTGAGAGAGAGAGAGAGAGAGGTAGAGAGAGAAAGAAAGAGAAAGGTGTAAAGCGAGAGAGATAGAGAAAAAGGGGTAGATAAAACATTTAAACACAGTGTGCTCTAACTTGGTGCTCTAAATTTAGTCTATTTTTATTTATTTATTTATTTATTTTATAATATGACACATTAGTTTTTTTTACTTTTAGACGCCTCTATTATAGAATTAAAGGTCAGCAGATAACCTGTAGTGAACAATAGCTGTTTATCTTCATATCTGCACTGAGATGCACTTCTTCTTTTGTCTGTATAAGATTCGGTGGACAGTAGACAGTGGACGGATATTTTCAGCATCCTGTTTTCTCTCGAGGATGTCCTCTCTAAGACCACCCCCTGCTATTTTCTACCCTTTAGATACTCTATCAAATATGTATTTTTATACCTCTTTGGCCATGGCAGCTTTGGACAGCCTATTTTTTAAATCCACTACATGACGGGTGTGTTTATTAGGGTTTCAGACTTAGCTTTTGTCATTTTTGTAACATTTCTGTTGTATTATTTGTGTATTTTATATACAGTATATTGCCTTGATATCAGTTGTTTCTTTGTTCTTTAAGTGTCTCATAAATATTTTGGCAGCTGGTACATAAGTCTATTTGCTCGTACTAAAAGCACAATCCTGCCATTATCCAGTGAGTTACACAGTTTCCCTGATTACTCTTGACACTTTTGAAGCTCCGCAGTTGACTGACGGACTTTCCTCAATAGCACTAAACTAACCCTCTTCTTCTTTTAGCATTACCAGCAAGCTGACTGGTTCTAGTGTAAAAGGCGGTACTTTATCAGTACACAGATTATATGTATACTAATATGAATATTAGTTTACTAATTTTTCAGTTTTTAGTTCATTTGTTTTCCTGAAAGGCCCTGGCTGTTAACAGCACAATTTTGTACTCTCGATTTTGTGTAATTTCTGGTTATTTATTACATTTCTGTTCGTCATTAACTGTCTCATAAATGTTTTGCCTGCTGGCACATTGGTCTTTTTGTTCGTACTAAAAGCACAATCCTGCCATTATCCAGTGAGTTACACAGTTTCCCTGATTACTGTTGACACTTTTGAAGCTCCACAGTTGACTGACATAGCAATCCACCAACATCAGTTATTTTCATTAGCACTAGACTAACCCTTGTGCTCTTTTAGCGTTACCAGCAAACTGACTGGCTCTATGCTAAAAGGCGGTACTTTATCAGTAAACAGACTATATGTATACTAGTATTATATACTATTTTTTCTGTTTTTAGTTAATTTGTTTGGTAACACTTTATAATACTGTTCCATAGTTAATAGGTAACTAAGCAGTAACTAATTAATAGTGCTGCATTAACACCTAAATATTTTCTATTAACTACCAGGGAGTACTGAATAATTACTCAGTAGATAGTACTGAACTAATATTTATAGTAGTTCACTATTAACTCCACAATAATTACTGAGACTTACATATCTCCTGGAGAACTACTTACTAATAATGTCTCATTTATCAACATTAACTACTGAAAACCCTTACATGCCACCTGGGGAACTATAGATCTAAATCAGTCTAAAGGAATATTTGAGTTAAATGCATATTAATTGAAGGCATATTTGAATTAAGAAAGTGACACCATTTGTAGTAGTGGTAACCTTAATTACCTTATTATCCTCAGTTTCTTCCAAATATTAGCAAAATATAGTAAAATACTTTAGTGTGTATTACTCTGCTTAACCATCATTTTTGGAAGAAAAAAAAACATTATAACGTAATATTATTGCGTAGGAGATATTAATTAGTTCTCCAGAAGGCATCTAAGACTCTAAGAATGACTGTAAGACAGTAATAATGTAATAATCATTGCTTTAATACTAGGTATCAGCCTTGTAAAAAGTGTATCTTCAGCGTTTGCAGTCTCACAAACATTTTTTTTAACTGCAAACTATTATGGTAATTACGGTAATTTCACAGCGGACGCAGCTCTCCTGGTCCTTCGTGTAAATTCTCTGCTGTGCTGCTGCTGCTGCTGGGGGAGGATTAAGAGAGACTCTGCTGCTTTCATATTTCTGTATTTGATTGAAAATAAACTAGTAATCAAGATATTGAGATCTTTTCCAGCTTATTTTACCCCCGGATCAGAGGAGGACTCTTTGTGGGTTGTTAACCAGCTTGAGGATGTGTGTAAGCCAGCTAAGTTAGCTAAGTTGTGTGTGTTCGTTTGCTAGCTAAGTTTACTTAACTAGTTTATGTGTGGGTTAGGTTAAATGTGTGTTAGTTAGCTAGGGGAATTGTGTGTGTGTTAGCTAGGTTAAATGTGTGTTAGTTAGCTAAGTTAGGTTAATTGCGTTTGTTAGTTAGAGTAGTTACTCTACTGAGTAATTATTCAGTACTCCCTGGTAGTTAATAGAAAATATTTAGGTGTTAATGCAGCACTATTAATTAGTTACTGCTTAGTTCCTGCTTAGTTACCTATTAACTATGGAACAGTATTATAAAGTGTTACCATTTGTTTTCCTAAAAGGCCCTGGCAGTTTACTGCACAATGTTATGCACTCGATTTTGCACCATTTGTGGTCATTGACTGGACCTGAAGAGCTTAAATGTCAAAAATAAAGGAAAATAGGGATCTATAGTGGTCTAAAACTTTTGACTGTTAGTGTAGTGTCACATTAACAAGAACACTTAACACAATATGGCACATTTTAGTGTTTCATGCATTTTATAACACCAGTTTGGTAGAATAACTCATATAGAGTTTACATTAAATAAATTCTGGAAGTTTCTTCGCAGTAGTTTTAATAGCAGTTGGGACTTGTGTATGAAACCCTCTGACACTCATAAGCTGTACATTTTAGGAAATATACACATGAAGACTTCTGCAGTATGAAATCATATACAACATGGCACTTCCCTCATGTGGCGGTTCTGTGTTTATCTTATCTCCGCAGGCTGTAAGAGCGTGTGTAAACCTGCAGCGTGTTTTACGCTGGGAAGCTCTGTTAGATTGTATAAATTTGAAGCAACAGTTTGATGTAGTGGCGTCTGGCTTTTCATTTATACCAGCTTTTATATGCAGTTTCTAGTGTACAGTGCCGTGAGAAAGTATTTAACCCCTTACAGATTTATTTTGTTTCTGCTTTTTTGTTATACTTACATTTTTAAGATTATCAAAAAAACACTTTCATATTTGACAGAATATAAAATAAGCACTCAAAACCAACCAGACCCTGTGTGAAAAAGTCATTGCTTTTTGTATCATACTTACTTTTTTTTAAGATTATCAAACAAACTTTAATATTTGACAGAAAAAACCTTAGTTATTGTAAAAAAACACCTTTTAAATTATTGATGATTAACCACATTTTTTGTTTGGAAAGCTGAGTTAAATTTCACTGGAGCTGCTTTGCTGCTTCAGGACCTCAAAAACTTGTTGTAATTGATGAAACTATGAATTCTTCTCTCTACTAGAAACCAAAGAATGTCAATTCATTAGTTTGTGACCTTAAGCTCAGGTGTACTTGGGTTCTGCAGCAGGACAATGACCCAAAACACAGATTTTTTTTTGTTTTTGCTTTTTGTATCATATTTACTTTTTTAAGATTATCAAACAAACTTTAATATTTGACAAAGAAACCCAAATAAATATAAAAAGCTAATTTTAAATGATGATTTTCATTTATTAAGGGAAAAAAGCAACCCAAACCAACCTGACCCTGTGTGAAAAAGTAATTTCATCACATTAATTAACTGTAATTAACCACATTTTTTTGTTTGGAAAGCTGAGTTCCATTTCACTGGAGCTGCTTTGCTGCTTTAGGGCCTGAAAAACTTGCTTTAACTGATGAAACTATGAATACTGCTCTTTACTAGAAACCATGTCAATTGAATGTCAATTCATCAGTTTGTGACCTAAAGCTCAGACATACTTGGGTTCTGCAGTAGGACAATGACCCAAAACACAGATTTCTTTTGTTTTTGCTTTTTGTATCATATTTCCTTTTTTAAGATTATCAAACAAACTTTAATATTTGACAGAGAAAACCTTAGTTATTATAAAAGCACATTTTAAATTATGATTTTATTTATTAGAGAAAAAAAAGCAAGCCAAACCAACCTGACCCTGTGTGAAAAAGTAATTACACCACATGAGTTAACTGCGATTAACCACATTTTGTTTGGAAAGCTGAGTTAAATTTCACTGGAGCTTCTCTGCTGCTTCAGGACCTCAAAAACTTGCTTTAATTGATGAAACTATGAATTCTTCTCTCTACCAAAAAACAGAGAATATCTGTCCATCAGTTTGTGACCTTAAGCTCAGGCGTACTTGGGTTCTGCAGCAGGACGATGACCCGAAGTACACCAGCAGGTTTAGCTTTGAATGCCTTGAAAAAAAAAGTAAAGTAAATGTAAGGTTTTGGAGTGCTCAAGTTAAAGTCTGATTGAGATGCTGTGGATGATCTTAAACAGGACGATTATGCTGGAAAATCCTCCAATGTGTCTGAATTAAATCAATTCTGTAAAGAAGAGCGGAACAAAATTCCTCCACAGAGATGAGAAAGTCTTCTTGCCAGTAACCAATTTATTAGGTTTAGAGGGCAAATACTAGAGATCTCATTCCATCATTTTTTTTATTTATTTTAAAATGTCTAGTTGTGGTCCCTAGTATGAATGAATGAATAAATAGCTGTGAGCTGTTTTTTTTTTTTTTTTTGTGAAAAAAAGTGGTCCGGTGATCCAGTATAAAGCTGCTTTAGTCCAGTGCAGGAGTGGGCGGGGAGAAACGATAGGATTTTGGCTCTTGCTCATTAATATTCATACATGCAAACGTATCCCCTCTGATTGGCTAACAGCACTGTGAGGCAGCAAGATGGACAAAAGTTTTAAAATAAAGACATTTTTACACTAATAAAAGTCTTTGTAATGTCATGTGTTACTTTACAACATGTGTAATAATGCCCTGCTAAGTGCAGTTCAGCCACTGACCTAGTCTTAGAGTGTCTGTAAAACACCAAATGCTCCGGAGATCCTATTTAAACCTATAGTTACACAAAGAGGTGGGTAGTCCAGTTCCAGAAAGTAAAAATCCACCCATTTTTTACTTTTAACTAGTGTAAACAGAACTGTTCTAAACACACACCTACCTATCTCAATTGTACTTGGCTGGTGGTGTTGTTCCTCCATAGACTAATTCTAACCATTTGTTTCTTAGCTCTGAATTACTGGGTAAAGTATATAAACACTTATGTGTTATTCGCACAAATAACACAGGAATGAACAGCATGCTGTTCCTATCACTGTTATTTAGCTCATATCTGATGAGACCCACTGTATTTCACAAAGAACAAGAACAAGTGGATTTTAGCAGAAGGACACCCTTGTGTGGTGTTCGGGTTTTCATTTTTCATCAAATGATACAAAAAAATCTTTTTTCTAACTCAAACTCATTGGCATTGGCTAATTTTTTGTGAAAAACATATATCAAAACACAATTTCAATAAACACACACTGTACACCCCCCCCCCCCCCCCACACACACACACACACATTTATATTACATACAGTATTTTTGGCCAAGGGCTAATAAACATTGCTTCATTTGTAAATTTGAAACTAAACAAATTTTCTACTCATATCTTGAGTTTAATTCACTTTCTTTTACATTTTATTAAAGAAACTAATAAAAAAAGAGTAGCACTTTTTAAAAGAAATGTAACATAAGAAAGGTAAAGGGCAAATATTAACCATGTAAGCTGTTTATATTGCTTGCAATTTAGGTGAAGCGAGCATGTGTAAAGCATTTTAATGTAAAATTGCTTAATTTTGCTGAATTAAATACAAGTAACAAAGTAAACGAGTAGCAAAAATATGAACACCGCACAAGGGTTAAGAAATGAAATTATTATTTCAAAAGTGCTTTTTATATCTACTCAGGTTATATTTCTCTTATATTAAAGTTTGTTAATCTGAAAAAAGTAAGCAAAAACAAAAGAAATCACTGTATAACTTCAGCTATTCAGACAGTAATAGTCGCAGGTCTGCTCACTCTGCTGCAGTCATCACCTCACAGCTCTATATTTCTATACTCACGTTTTTTCTCAGCGGGCTGAATTTCCTCTCAGTCTCAGGGGGGAGTTTTATGGGGTCTGCTCTGAGTGCAGCTGTGGAGGTTTTCTCCTGACGGACGAAGTTAAAAATTGCAGCCGTCACCCCAGACTTGACCTGGTCTGTGTTTTGGCTGGTGCTCAAATAAAGCCGTCTCACCTGCTTTATCCTTCAGTTCTCTGCTTCTGTTACCTCACCAACCTATATATATCCAGTCAGAATATTATACCACCTTGTTTCTACAATTGCTTTGCATCTTATAGATGCCACTGGCCATATAGGACACTTATATTGTGACTTTGTGTAGGCAAGCCATCACTGGTGCGCTGTGCAGCTTGATTTAGGGCTTTTCAGTTTGTCTTTGCTATCATAATGACGGGAAAAGTAAGCTTTATGCGGTTCGAAACGGACAAAAGACATCTACTAATTCTCTTAATTAATCTTGGATGTGGTTAATTTTGCAGCTAAACATAAAATAAACCAATCAGCTTGTCACATGCCCATCATTCCCTTTAAGAGTCAGGTGTGTTTGACTTTGGCGGATTGCTATTTTAATGGTACAGCTACCTGGAGGTATGCTTGTTTATTCTGTTTTTTTGTTGATAAAAAGTTTGTATAGCTGCCAAGAGGCACACTCTGTGGGTTTGAGCACTGCTTTGTTTCACTGCCAAGATAGCAATGAACGTCTGACTTTTGATGTCTGTCTAGGTTGTTTTAATTCAGTCAGTGGAGCTCCTGTGTTTTCTGTTGCCAAGATAAAGATAACAATACTCCAGAAATTTACCTGAACACCCATCAGACCACCACACCCATCAGTGTAGATATACTGTATTCAGAAGCAGCGTTGCTATTTAAATGACGGAGGTGGTAGGTGTGAAAATGAACTGTTGACAAGGTGTAAGAAGCTGGGTCTACTATAGGACATTTTGTACTTCTATAGTTACAGACTGTAGCCCTGTATCTGTTTCTCTGAACAATTTTCATTTATTATCCTCCTTTCAGAGCTTATTTAGGTGGTGGAACATTAATGATTATATTCTCAGCACTGCAGTGATTAGCATGGTGGTGGTGTATGAGATGTTAGTGTGTGTTGTGATGTCTTGAATTAAAGAAAACATTCGCTTAAATTAAAGAAATTGTTCGCTTGAATTAAAGAAATTGTTTGCTAGAATTAAAGAAATCGTTTGCTTGAATAAAATAAATTGTTTGCTCAAGTTAAAGAAATCGTTTCTCAAATTAAATTATTATTTTTTGCTCGAATTAACGAAATTGTTTGCTGGAATTAAAAAAATTGTTTGCTCAAATTAAAGAAATAGTTTCTCGAATTAAAGAAATTGTTTGCTCAAATTAAAAAAAATCATTTCTTGAATTAAAAACATTCTTCACTCGAATTAACAAAATTGTTTGCTTAAATTAAAGAAATCGTTTCTCGAATTAAAAACATTGTTCGCTCAAATGAAAGAAATCGTGAGCGCGAATGAAAGAAAAAAGCACAAACTGCGATATTGTTTGCTCAATTAATTTATTATTTTGCCGTACATTAGTCAAGTTTAATGTTGTTGATGTGTTTTTTGCCAAAAAATCTCCAAAAACATTTTTTTTTAAGTAGATCCAGTGCTGGGGGGGATTTGTACCCCTGCAGCTCACACTTACACTTAGCTTTAAACTCACTAAACAAAAGACTGGTGACATCAGTCACTGCACCTTTAATAAAGCTGCTAATTAAAGGGGGTGTCTGTGTACTTTTAGACATCTGAGCATGTATTTATTCACACTGGAGAAAACTTCTAAAGGTTCATCAGAAGCTTTAAATCAGACCTGTATGAACAAGACTTAGCGTGCAGATAAAACAGCGTTTCCCCCTGAAGCTAAAGCTAACGCTAAAGCAGCGCTAATATCTGCGCAGCTGCTGCATGTTCCAACCGTATACTGAATGAACCCACATAATACATTTAATACCTCACACAGACCTGCTGCTCCTGCAGGCCTTAAAGAACCAGAAACCTCCACATTTAAAAACCAGCCGCTTTAAACATCCTTAGGGGACGATAATAATTCAGAGTTCCAGATTTTCTCCAGGTTTTTATCCTCCTCTTCTTTACAGCAGCAGGAGTTATTACATATTTTCTCTGTGAAGTCATATATTATGTTGTTCATGACATGAGGGAAATCACACCGCAGGCTTGATCACAGTAGTTTAAAGTCTAATGTTCTTATTTGCATTGAATTCTTACATCTCATTTTTCACCTTTTTTTTAATGTTTTTTTTTAACGTTTTTTGAAGAGAAATACAGAAGGAAAGAAGATCAGTGGACAGAAGGATGTTGTGGAGGTTCTAGAATCTTAAATCGATGTACTTCAATGCAATTTGGTAAAATCAAAATCATAAAATATCGCAATATCGATATATTGTCCCACCCCTACTTACGTTATAGAAGAATACAATATAGCAGAATGTGCAATATAAAAATGTGCAATATATGTGCAATATAAATATATAAATATGTGCAATATGTGCAATATAAATATGTGCAATATAAATATGTGCAATATAAAAACCAAACATTTCAAAGCAATACAATATATCAGAATATCAGTATATTGTCCCACCCCTACTTATAAAATAGCAGAATATAATAAAAAAAACTAAATATGTAGATGTGATTCAATATGTTCGAAGCGATACAATATATTGCGAGACTGATATGTTTCCCATCACTACTTATGATATAGCAGAATACAGTTTTCAAAACATACTGGTGCGATTTGTTACGATCAAACCAGTACAGTATATTGTGATACCGATGTATTGTCCCACTCTCTACTTAATATAACAGAATACAATAAAAAAAAACTAAACATATTGATGCAATTGGATGCGATCAAAGCAATAAAATATATTGCGAGACAGATATGTTTCCCATCACTACTTACGATATAGCAGAATACAGATTTGAAAAATTAAACATATTGATGTAATTAGATACGGTCAAAACTATACAATATAATGTGAAACGGATAAAATGTCCCACCCCTGCTGATACAATAAAAAAACAACAACTGAACAAATCAATGCAATTCGATGCAATCTAATCGATACAATATATTGCGATACTGATATACTATCACACCCCAGCTTACAGTATAGCAGAGTACAGTTTTAAAAAAGATACAAATATAATATATAATATATGTGTTTTAACTAAAAATATTTAAATTTCAAGAATTCTAATATATTATGTATCATAAATTATTTGAGTAATATTGTATAAATTAAGTAATTGTAATTAAGTAATTTTGTATGCAGAAATTAAGTAAAGTTTAATGAAAGAAAGGATTGACTTATTTTCTCTATGTAACATTTAAGTCTTAAAATCGAGTTGAAGTTATTTAAATTGATCTGAAATTAAATTTACTTAAAAAAAAAAAAAGAAAATGCAGAAAGTTGCTTAAAAACTTTTTTAAAGTAACTTTTACTCATCATTTTTGTTCAGTGTAGATGTGGGTAATAATAGACCACATGTTCCAAACTCCCTGGTGTCCAATCAGATGAACTGAAGGTCTTCAGGTCTTTCCTGCATCTTGAGCTTCGTGCCTCGTTCGTCTCTCTATTCCTTCATTATTTGAGCTCCTCTGTTTTTCCTTCATCTGCTTTCAGCCTTGACTGGTATCTCTCAGCAGACTGCTGTTTGTCCTTGTGACTTCCTGTCTGTATCACATGTTCTTCCCCTCCTTTTTTCTCAGGATCTTTCTCTCAGACCTTTGCTTTAAGTGTTCTCTGAATTGTGCTGGGGGAAAGTGATTATATTTCATTTTTATTTGTTTAAAACCACAATCTTTGGTTTCTGTTGGCCAGAACTTGACTTGGTGACTTGTACAAAACAAACACAAAAAAAGTATGTGTTTTAGATGTTGGTATGCCGATTACAAGCATGGGAAGCCATTAGGTTGGCCCAATCAGAACCAGCAGTAGGTTGTGTTTTAGATGGTGCTTTAATGTAAATAAACTAATCAGTGTGTCACTTGTCATTCCCTTTAAGAGGCAGATGAGCTGTGACTTTGGCACGTTTGCACCGCTTTTGCGCGTCTCAGCATAGTACACTGAGCTGCTCGTTCACGCTGTGAAGATACACCAGCAGCTCATTTAAGGGACCAGTAATGTTATTTTATTCTTTATTCTGTTAATTGTTGAGTTAAAGTCGGGTTTGTGCTCTGCAGTGTGTCCGTGTTTGTTTGTGTGTGTGTGTTTAATCAACAGGGGTGTATGAGCGCCTGGAGGACCTATAGAAATGGACTCTGATGATTGACTGTTGTCAGGGTTTTAATCAGTCAGTGGAGCTCCTGTGTTTTCCACCACCAAAATATATAGAAACACACCAGAAATGTACCTGAACACACCTCACCTCCAGACCACCACGCCCATCAGTGTAGATTTATTACTAAGCTCTGAAATGCTATTTTAACAGCGTGGGCTCAAGGCGAGGAAATAGACTGTTGATGGGGTGTAAGATAGTAATGAGCATCGAGACGCGCCAGGATGTACGATATACGTTATGGATTCAACACTCTTAACGGGTTCTGACTTTATAGCTGCTCAGAGGTTTGCTTGAAAGTGTGTGTGTGTGTGTGTGTTACAGGGTGGAGGGGTGCAGAAATGACTGCTATTTCCTGCTATCACAGGAAGCCCCTCTATTGGAACCAGATTTCCTTGAGAGCAGCAACGCGATGTGACTGCAGTTTTTATTCCTCTAATCATTCACAGCTTCAGCAGGAGGAAGGGCGAGCGAGGGAGAGAGAGAGGGAAAGAGAGAGAGAGGGAAAGAGAGAGAGAGCGTGAGAGAGAGAGAGAGAGAGAGAGAGAGAGAGAGAGCGTAAAAGAGAGAGGGAGAAAAAGAGGGAGAGAGAGTGAGAAAGAGAGGGAAAGAGAGAGGGAGGAAAAGAGAGGGAGAGAAAGAGAGAGAGAGAGAGGGTTAAAAGCTTCAAAGCCCATGTGTTGAACTTCACTTCTCCTCATTATTCCTTTCCCAAACGTTTTTCTCCTTATGATAAAATTTTCAGAAAGAAAGGGCTCTATCTTATACCCTGTTCAAGGCATGACATGATGCTCATTGCTATCTTACACCCAACCAACAGTGATGTCAGTAACGTGTTTTTATTAGTAACTGGGCCATTTCACCGCATGGATGCCATTTGCTTGTTGTAACTTTTAAATTAAACTTATTTATTAATGCATTTATTTAACTCTGAATCTAATAACACACATACAGGGGTTGGAGAATAAAACTGAAACACCTGGTTTTAGACCACAATAATGCATTGTGGTGACGGACAGTTCTGGTGGAAACAGGAGAGTTGAGGTGCACATTGAATTCTGTCGTGATTTGATCAGCCGTGGTTTTATGTTTTTTGGATACAATCCGGGTTAGCACCCGAACATCCCTTTCAGACAGCTTCCTCTTACAGCGTCCACAGTTAATCCTGTTGGATGTGGTTGGTCCTTCTTGGTGGTATGCTGTCATTACCCTGGATACTGTGGCTCTTGATGCATCACAAATACTTGCTGTCTTGGTCACAGATGTGCCAGCAAGACGTGCACCAACAATTTGTCCTCTTTTGAACTATGGGTGTACACGCACAGGACAGGGAATAAAAATAACTATAAAAAAGCCCACAATCCATGCATCTTCTGGATTCACAGAGTAATTAATATAATAGATGTTTGGGAGGAGTCAGAGATTTCTAAAACTCATTCTTCTTCTTATTTAACATCCTATAAGTGTATGACACCTTTTCTTTACCCCAAAAGTTCATTTTAAAGAAGTATACAGAAATATCTACCACTATTGTTGCTTCATTTATCAAAAGGGCAGAAGCTCTAAGCAGAAGCTGCCTGAACTTCAGCCCAAATTCCCAGACTCCCCACCCACCGTACACTCTCCTCCCATTCCATTATCATCAGCTGAAGGCATGATCCCAACTCACAGTTATTTTTATGATGAAAGCTGAACTCTGTATAGACACCAGCTTGAGTTACTCCACAACTTAGCAGCATGCTAAAGCTCCCAATTCTGTCAAATGACATTTATCAGCATTTGTTTCTGTATCTCCTTACACTGTCTCTAAATCTAAACATGTGCACGATAATGACTTACCATAAATGGAGAATTAATGCTAGCAAAGTCCTTATAGGGAAGTAACTTTACTTTGCAGCTCTCTTTACAATACAACCAATCAGATATCTATGATCATACGACTTTTACAGGGTGGAATAAAGCTTAAAATTTACCTCTTTAAAGCTGATGTCCATAAATCTTGGGATTTGGGGGATTTAGCTCCCTCTCTGGTGAGAATGGGTAATTGCACTAAGCATGTGTAAAAATCATTTTAAACTGGGCGGGTGTGATGCGGTCTCCTTTCAGAGTGGATGAATCCGATTCCAGGTTATGTTTATTCAAAAAGAGAGAGAGAGCTCAGTCAGAAACTTCACTCCTTCGTTTCTTTGGTTTTACTATGAGTGAATGAGCTACTGAGCTCTGAGTTTCCTCTTCTGAAGTCTCCATTGCTCCACCAGCAGCTCACGTTCAGTAAAACTGAGCCGGATCCTCTTTTAGAAGCTGTACATGTGACTTAAGTACATAAAAGTGACCTGAAAACCCAGTTTTTAGAATGAATATATTATTAGGCTTTACAGGGATGGTGTTTCCAGCACACTGGTACCAATTAAACACAATATTTTATCCCTTTTTATCTCCACTCAGAAATGCTTCTGCTTTCAGTTTAGAAACAAAATAAGGCGGACTGCCACTTTTAGTTCAGTATGGATACTTTTTTTCAGTATGGAGAAATATTTAGAGTATGTATTTATTACTGATTTATATTGTGCCTTCAGTTCTCTTAAAAATAAAAGACTATGAAGGTTTTGTCATTGTTAGTTTGTCATTGATGGCAAAGGCTGCTTTTTTTAAAGGGGTGAGATTATCCCAAGATTACAGGGTGGACTTGGACATGTTTAAATAGCATTATACTGTATGTTAGTGAAAATAGCTAAATTAATAATTAAAATGACTTAAAAAAACAGTAAATATATATTTTTAATCTTATTTATCGCACTATAAGGCGCACTGGATTATAAGATGCACTATTAATAAACGTCTATTTTCTGGTCTATTTTCATAAATAAGATTATTAAGATTATTAAAATTATTAAGATTATTAAGCGTCACTAGTAAGGAACAGGGGTGTCACCATGTTTCCCTTCTAATTCACCTAATCTAGCCACTGGGGGGTGGGGAGGGGTAACTAAATTAAGTTAAGCTAAGTTAAGTAAGCAAAACATTTTCAACATTTTTTGTAAGCTCAGTTTGCGACATACAATTTTTCCTTTTGATTTATTAAATTTTGATTGCAGATTTTATTTTTTTACATAAAACTTTTGGCACAAAATTCACTGCATACACATGTTCTGGAGATTCATTTTACAGACAAAAGTCCAAAATTTTCTTTCAGAATTTGCTTGTAAAACTCATAATTTATTATTCAACTAATGGTGTCAGACCAGCTGTTTCCAGGTGCAGCTAACCAGCTCCAAATCCTGATACTACCACCACCATGTTTCAAAGATGGCATAAATCAAACGAGCGCTGGATGTTAATCTACACAGATTAGCACTTTCGTTTATTTACTGTAAACTCAGATTCCCGAATTTCTCTTACTTGGATGCTTTTTACCCATTCTTCATGCAGTTTACATCATTTTCTAAAACAGCTTCTTGGTTTATACGAGTTGCTTAAGGATTTATAGGCTTTTTATTAGTATATTTCCCTGAGTAATACCAATAAATATGTGTGTGCATGTGCATATATAGGATTGCTCCTTTAGGAATGGTTAGTTGAATATATTCCACATGTGTGTGTGTTTTGGAATTCTTGCTATACGTACTGAATGGAAAGAGTTCAGGCTCATTTGGGTCTCCATAAGCTTGAATCGTAGAGTAAACATGGTGGGAATGGAAACTATAGGGTCTTTAAATCAGTTTATTGCTCCTTCATCAGATCTGCTGTGATCCTAATGTGTCTCCAGACCTTCTGCTCTGAAGCTGTTGCTGTTTTTCTCCCTGACGTCGACTCTTACCTGATAGCGAGGATCAAACAGGCCACAGGACCAGCTATTTTTATTACTCGCTGTGATGACCATGATGACCATGATAACGATAGAGCAAGCTTCTGGATCTTAAGCCCACAAAGTCCTGTTTTAAACACAATCAAGATCCACAGATAAGAAATTCTGCTTTGGCTTATCTGAGAAAGAGCAAGCGGCATCCGAGGTCTGGGTCTAAATACCTTCATGCCTAATGAAGGTCTAATAATGCAGCTCACAGAGTAACTTTATCTGTATCTAGAGGGCACTAAAAAGTCCTAGCATGTGTAATGGGAATCCAATCAGAGATTATATCAGTGGTTCAGATCATCAATGATTTTTTTTTGAAGTCAAAGAAAACACAAGTACAACAAAATGCAGTTTTTAAATTAAGGTTTTTATTATTAGGGAAGAAAAAAAATCTACCAAATTTTTCACACTATAAGGTGCACTTAAAATCCTTTAATGTTCCCAAAAAAATCATCAGTGCACCTTATGTATTAACTTTTCCAGTTAGGTATTAAGGAGCAGTGAAGCTCTTTATAATAACCTTCATTAATATACCATTAACTAATGATTAATAACTGTTATTTCTCACATTTTTAGAAACTAAATAGTTGCTATCATATTTGTAAACACTAATAAATGCATTGGCAACATGAACTGCAATCGATAAACATTCACCCAGTTTAAAATTCGTATTCACTAGTGATTTATTAATGTTTAAATTCAAGTAAATGATTTGCTAGCATTTTTAATATGAATATCCATGCTGATGAATAAGTGTCGTGTGTGAGCATTTGTTAATATAAAAATTCTGATGAACTACTGCTTTGTTTACATCTACTGATCATGAGTAAAAATATATATTAATGAAAGTTATTATAAAGTGTTACCAATACAGGAGTTTCAGTTTAGTTCTCCAGCATCGAGACTGGAGTAGCATTAGCATTAGCCGCTAAGCGTGATAAGCACTAGTTCTTTTGTTGTTCAGGGGTGGGGAATATCAGCCTATAGCCTGCTGCTAACCCTAGGTAGGGTAGCACTGCTGGAGCAGCATTAGCGCTAGTGGTTAGCCACAAATGCTAATGCTCCAACCTTGGTGCTGGAGAAATTTGGGAATTTGGGAAGTTTGCTGGAAGTTTCACCCAAAAAAAAAACAAATTTCATTTACAGGAGAGAAATCTGTGTTGATTAACACCCATCCCTTGTTTGATTTTAAAAGAAAATGATTTTTTTAAGAATTACAGTTTTGTTAATTTAGCTTAGCTTAGCTTTAACTTAGATTACCTCCTCCCCTGCTGAATTAGAAGGGAAACATGGTGACACCCCTTTTCCTTACTAGTGTTGCATAATGCGCCTTATAATCCAGTGCACCTTATGTATAAATATAGACCAGAAAATAGAAGTTTATTGATAGAGACACACATAGAGAAACACTTTTTCATGATTTCTTCTTCTTTAATAATGAAAACCATTTAAATAAAATCCACATTCAAAATTTTCTAAGTGTTCACTCCCCTTGTTTGAAAGAAGGCTTGAAACTGGTGGGGTGGGCGTGGTCAGTCTCAGACGAGGGTTCAGGGTAGCAGCAGTCAGTCCAAAACCAGCTGACCAATGAATCTTCTAAGCCCCGCCCACCCGTGAAAACTGTGGCAAAACTCAGAAGCAAAAAACTGAAGCAGAAGCGAACAAGAGATTCCAGAAGCTTTGGCAGAAAAATCCAAAAAATCCACAGAAAATTCACAAAAACACCAAAAAATTAAGCAAAGCCTGAAAAAAAATTAATTAACTGCGAAGGATAATAAAGTAACCAAGTATATTTAAGAATATATATTTGCAAAGCTAAACAGTAGTAAAACAGTAATCTTATTTGGTAATTAAAAAAAAACACTCTTTAATGCAGTGTAAAAAAAACAACAAAAACAAACAAAATCAAGTATATTTCAGATCATTTGGCAACAAAAAGCGATGTAGTTAGTGGGATTTATTTTTTTAATATGATATTAGCCATTAATTCTAAGTAAATAAAGGGTTTAAATCAAAGTAAAGTGTTACACTATACACAAAACTACAGTGCAAAGCTAAACAGTAGTATAACAGTGATAAAAATGTAATTTTGTTTGAAAACAGTGTTTAATTCAGTGTAAAAAACAAACAAAATCAAGTATATTTCAGATCATTTGACAACAAATACCAATAGAGTTAGTGGAGTATATGTTTCTAATATGTTAAAAACTGCATTTTGTGTTTATTTTGTGTTTTAAAAATAAAAAATCATGAAGGAGTCAAACCCTTTTTCACACCAGTACACGTATCAGTAGTGTGTTGGTCTTCATCGGCTAATAAACTGCAAAATTAATGAAAATCAAAGTATCAGTGTTTTTAAATAAGAACTTCTAGATCCATTCTCAGAAGCTTTCGTTTCTTCCAGAGTAAGCTTCTGATAAGTAAATGGGAATGTGGTAATAAAATGTAAAGGCAGATGAAAACACTTATTCTATCAAGAAGATTTCCATTCAGCTCCTTCCTCAGGAATCCCAGCCAGGCTGTTAAAACCACAACATCCTTAATTGGCAATTGGCGAGTCTTTCCAACGGAGCCCCATAAATAGAAGGAATGCACTACAGTGTCAATATTGGCCTGATCTTATAAAATTTAACTCTTTAGGGGATCATTCTGGGGTTTAGAGTGGTGCTTGAAAGTTTGTAGATCATTTGAGAAATGAGACAATCTATTACTGTAGACCTGTTCCTTTAATTATTATGATAAACGAGCCTATATATATATATATATATGTATTTCTGTGAGTAGCAAAAGTATGTCAACCTTTGTGCAGCTAAGCTAAGCAGCTTTAACTATGTTATGTTGGTGGATTTTCTGATCTAGCCCTGTTCCATTCTTTGGTACAACGACTTGTGCATTTAGGGTCATTGTCCTGCTGCATGACCCACATTCATGGAGTGAAAAAAAATAAACAAAAAAATAAAATCCACAATCAAAATGTTCGCTCACCTTGTTTGGAGGAGCACTTGAAACTGGCGAGGTGGGCGTGGTCAGTCTTGGACTCAGGGTAACATCAGTCAGTCCAAAACCAGCTGACCAATGGAGCTTCAAGGGCATCGCCCTCTTTTAAGCCCCGTCCACCTGTGAAAACTGTGCCAAAACTTAGAAGCAAAAAACTGAAGCAGAAGCAAACAAGAGAGCTTAGGCAGGAAAATCCCAAAAATCCACAGAAAATTCACAAAAACACAAAAATAAAAGCAAAGACTGAAATAATTTTCGAGTAACTGCAAAGGATAATAAAGTAACCTTATATAAATAAATAAAGTATAAATAAAGTAAATATAAAATATGTGCGACATACAATTTTTCCTTTTGATTTATTACATTTTGATTGCAGATTTTATTTTTTTACGTAAAACTTTTGGCACAAAATTCACATTTTCTGAGACTCAGCTTACAGACAAAAGTCCTGACATTTTCTTTCAGAATTTGCTTGTAAAACTCATAATTCCTTATTCAATCAATGGTGGCAAGCCAGCTGTTTCCAGGTGCAGTTAACCAGCTCCAAATCCTGATACTACCACCACCATGTTTCAAAGATGGCATAATACAATAAGCGTTTTCCTTTCTCCAATCATGGTACTTCTCTTTTAAACTAAAAGTTTGTTTGTCAGAAAAGCTAAACAGTCGTAAAATAGTTTTCTAATTCAATTTTTTATTTATTTGTTTTAAACAGTGTTTAATGCAGTGTGAAAAAAACACGAAATCTAGTATATTTCAGATCATTTGACAACAAAAAGCTATGTAGTTAGTGGGATTTATGTTTTTAATATATTAGCCATTACTTCTAAATAAATAAAGTGTTTAAAGTCAAAGTATAGTGTTTTAAATGGTACACAAAACTACAATGCAAAGGTTTTATATGAAAACAGTGTTTAATGCAGTGTAAAAAACAAAAAAAATCAAGTATATTACAAATCATTTGGCAACAAAAAGCTATGTAGTTAGTGGGATTTATGTTTTAATATGATATTAGCCATCAATTCTAAATAAATAAAGTGTTTAAGTCAAAGTAAAGTATACATATATATAAAAACTTTACACAGCACTACAGTGCAAAGCGAAACAGTAGTAAATAAAACAGTGATATAATTTCATTTTATTTGAAAATGACAAAATCAAGTATATTTCCAATAATTTGACAGCAAATCCCAATAGAGTTAGTGGAGTATATGTTTCCAAAATGTTATTAGCCTTGTAGCTTCAATATAAAACCCAATTCATACACCAAAAACTCTTGTTTAATGGTAGATTTGGAGAAAACTGTATATATAAACTGATTTTTGGCTGAACTGCAGCAGAAGAAAAGCCTGAATAAAGGGATAACTTTGACCAGATTCTGACACAGCCTGGCCAGTCCCACCCGTGTTTTTATAACGTCGCACCGGTGCAAGAATGGTGTAAAGCATGCTCATAACTCTCTGATCTTCTCCCAAAAGGATCCACTCCTTATTCCTCTCCTTTTCTGCTCCTCTCACTTCATTTTTCCCTTCTATTCCCCCTCTTTCCTAATCATAAACATGCTCTACCTCTTCTTCTCCTTCCTTCAGTCCTTCCTTCTGTCGCCAACATAAGACACATGATGCTGATTAAGACCTAAGACGGTGAACTCTGACCCTGGGGTAATTTAGTCTCACAAATTAAGAACACACACACTTAACCACACACACATTCAAACACACACACACACACTTAACCACACATAGTTAAACACACAGATGCATGATTCCCTTCCCTGTAAATCAATCAGTAGACATCTATATTAGAGCTCGGGCTGGGTTGGGTTTAAGAAAATAATCTGAAATATAGGCATTTGTTTTTTAATGCTATTTTTATTTTATATACAGTCATATGAAAAGGTTTGGGCACCTCTATTAATCTTAATCATTTTTTGTTCTAAATATTTGGGTGTTTGCAACAGCCATTTCAGTTTGATATATCTAATAACTGAGCTTTTGCACACCTCAGGCGACTCTGTTTGTGGCGTGTTGCAGAAATGGCTTCTTTCTCATCACTCTCCCATACAGCTTCTCCGTGTGCAAAATGCGCTGTATTGTTGGCCGATGCACATGGACACCATCTGCAGCAAGATGATGCTGCAGCTCTTTGGAGGTGGTCTGTTCTCACCATTCTTCTTCTCTGCCTTTCTGATATTTTTCTTGGCCTGCCACTTCTGGGCGTAACAAGAGCTGTCCCTGTGGTCTTCCATTTCCTTACTATGTTCCTCACAGTGGAAACTGACAGGTTAAATCTCTGAGACAACTTTTTGTATCCTTCCCCTGAACAACTATGTTGAACAATCTTTGTTTTTAGATCATTTGAGAGTTGTTTTGATGAGCCCATGATGCCACTCTTCAGAGGAGATTCAAATAGGAGAACAACTTGCAATTGGTTTTAAAATAAAAGTTGCACAAGTGCACAGTGCACACTCCTCTTGTCCGTATTGCACTCTTGACTTTCAAAGCCTTATTACTGTTTTTTGTGTTTTTGCACAAAATTTGTTCATTTAGAAATTATTTTCTATTCATAAACCAAGTTAAATTATATTAGATTAGAGGAAAGTCATTCAGACATCATTCTTGTAGCCTAATGTACCAATGTTTAGGTCTGTGGATTATTGTTCACATTGTTTGTTTTAATCTTTCAGAGATCTGTTCTTAATAATCATTGTTCTTAAATATTAGCTCTATGCTTCTTCAGTGTTGCAATGTTAATTAACATCATTCTGAACAGATTTCACTCATTCAAACAGCCCGGAAATGTTTTTTAAAGCTCAGTTTTATGCTCAACTTACCTAAAAAAATGTTGGGTTTAATTCAGGCTCGGGCTCAAAATGACAGTGTATGGGGCGGGGCGGGTCAGGCTCGGAAAGAACGTGCACGGGCTTGGAACGGGGCGGGATGGATTTTGGGCCTGATCTAAACTCTAATCTATATCAAATACTTCTGATAGGTCCTGAGCACAATTACTGATTTAGAGAAGTTATTTCACAATAACTGAATTAGAAAATTGAGACGCTGCCAGGATCTCTCTCTCTCTCTCTCTCTCTCTCTCTGTTTCTCCAGAACAAATTGGATGTAATTCCAGCCAGTTAAAATATCTCAGGAATGCTCTGGCCTACTTCTCTCTGAATAATTCTCTAATATGCTGTTATTACAAGCCAAATGCATAATTTATACATATCTTTGAGAAGAAAACTAAATAAATTAAATTCATGTTTCTCATTATACTGATACTGGATTGTAGAGTACAACAAAACACTGTTAAACTAGATCTCCTGGTTAAAATAGACAATATTGCAGAGATAGACATTAGGTAGATGTTAGGGTAAAGATGGACATTATATAGATGTTAGTGCAGGAATACACATTAAAATAGACATTAGCACAGAGATACATATAAGTGCTGAGATAGATGTTAAGCTGGATGTTAATGTAGAGAAAGACATAAGATAGATGTTAGTGCAGGATTAGACATTAGTGCAGAGATAGATATTAGATAGACGTTAGTGCTGAGATTAGATATTAGACATTAGATAGATGTTGGGGTAAAGATGGACATTTTATAGATGTTAGTGTAGAGATAGACATGACATATAAGTTTGTTGCAGAGATAGCCATTAAAATAGACATTAATGCAGAGATAGACATTAGATAGATGTTAGTGCAGGATTAGACATTAGTGCAGAGATAGTTATTTAGATAGACGTTAGTGCAGAGATAGACATTAAGATAGACATTAGATAGACGTTAGTGCAGAGGTAGACATTACATAGATGTTAGTGCAGGAATGGACATTATGTAGACATTAGTGCATATATAATAAATAGATGTTAGTGCAGAGATACAGCATTAGATAAGCAAAAGAGCGAAGACAGACATTAGTTAGATGTTAGTGGAAATATAGATATTAGATAGACATTAGTGCAAAGACCGGCTTTAGACAGAAGTTCAACATTTGATAGAAATTAGTTCAAAGACTGATATTAGATAGATGTTAGTGCAGAGATAGGCATTAAAATAGATGTCAGTGTAGAGAAAGACATTATATAGACGTTAGTGTAGATGTGACGGTAGTGTAGATAAAATAGATGTTAGTGTAGAGATAGACATTAAGATAGACATTAGTGCAGAGATAGATATTCAATTGATGTAAGTGCAGAGATAGACATTAAGATAGACGTTAGTGCAGGGATAGACATTAGACAGTGCTAATATGGATATTAGATGTTGGTGCAGAAATAGACATTAGATTGACAATAGAACGGAGATAGTAAAAAAAGGAGTAAAAAAGGAGTAAAGATGGACATTTGGTAGACATTATTGCAGAGATAGACAATAGTGCAGAGATAGACATTAGATACACATTACCTAGATGTTAGTGCAGAGATAGACATTAAATAGACGTTAGTCTGAGACAGACAGTTGATAACAGACAATAAATACTATAAATACAGTATTTGCATCTGTAATTAAGCTGCTGTTATTATTGCCTGTTGTGAACATGTAGTCAGTGATATAATGGGGTGATTGATTGTGTGTATAGTGATTATTTCAGTGTGAGCTATAGTGCATAAAGAGGAAATCCAGTTTGTAGTCCATGTAGTTTTATTAGCATCACGTCATTTAAACAGTGTGAACAGTGCAGTATGAGACTCTTATTAAGAATGAGGTTTAAATCTCCGCACTGTGGTCTGTAAGCAGACGCTGACCTTCTGTTCCAGTCTGTTCCAGTCCTCTGTACTGGTTAAATTCAGAACATGGGAAGTAGCTCTGATACGCAGCTCCACTCTAACGGTGGCATTTAATGGCTCACAGTGAACCACACGACTCTACCACAGAGAGAGAGGAACTCCTGCAGCCTGAGGGAGGAAGTTCTTTAAACAGATTCATGTTATATAAACCTGCACTGCTGACGTTTCAGCATGTTCCATATTTATTCACTCAGAACACAGTGAGCTGATGCACTCAGGTAAATAGGTGATATTTCCATTTAGTCATCTTGTGTGGAGTGGTGGAAAAAACAAAGAAGTGGCAGAAAATGGAAAATATGCTTTAGGTGTCCTAAAGGTGTTTATTGCAGAGATAGACATTAGTGCAGAGTTGTTTGAACTATAATGAACAATATTGAAAAAAAAATAAAATGCTTCTCCAGTGAGCTTTTGTTTACATTCCTACCCTGGCACTCGGCATGACTTTAGTTTCCACTCGTTCTCATTTTTCCGCCCGTTCTTGGGCTCTCCTTATCTCCTATCTCCTTATAAGGGCGTTTTTTTCCCCAGTCGTGTCCCAATTCACTAGCCTGGGCAACAGTAGTGTATTGGACCGTGACCCTGACGACACGGGTTTGATCCCGCGTATGGAGCTGTGTGTTTATTTATTAATTTTTTTCTCCTTTCTTCTTGGTTTTACCTGCTTTGAGATCAACTGTTCTGCAATTGGGTTCAACAACCCTCTGGGCTGGAGAGCTACTAGTCTGTATCCCATTACACTTCATTTTACAAAACACTTTCTTTTTTTTTTGGCCGCCACGTAATGGAAAATGCCACGCTCTGTAATTAATCTACAGTTACAGTAGATACAGAATCACAAGCACTGTAATCTGTTGTACCCATACTGCTCTGTAATTAATCTACAGTTACAGTAGATACAGAATAAACAGCACTGTAATCTGTTGTACCCATACTGCTCTGTAATTAATCTACAGTTACAGTAGATACAGAATCACCAGCACTGTAATCTGTTGTACCCGTACTGCTCTGTAATTAATCTACAGTTACAGTAGATACAGAATCACCAGCACTGTAATCTGTTGTACCCATACTGCTCTGTAATTAATCTACAGTTACAGTAGATACAGAATCACAAGCACTGTAATCTGTTGTACCCATACTGCTCTGTAATTAATCTACAGTTACAGTAGATACAGAATAAACAGCACTGTAATCTGTTGTACCCATACTGCTCTGTAATTAATCTACCGTTACAGTAGATACAGAATCACCAGCACTGTAATCTGTTGTACCCATACTGCTCTGTAATTAATCTACAGTTACAGTAGATATAGAAGCACAAGCACTGTAATCTGTTGTACCCATACTGCTCTGTAATTAATCTACAGTTACAGTAGATACAGAATAAACAGCACTGTAATCTGTTGTACCCATACTGCTCTGTAATTAATCTACAGTTACAGTAGATACAGAATCACCAGCACTGTAATCTGTTGTACCCATACTGCTCTGTAATTAATCTACAGTTACAGTAGATATAGAAGCACAAGCACTGTAATCTGTTGTACCCGTACTGCTCTGTAATTAATCTACAGTTACAGTAGATACAGAATAAACAGCACTGTAATCTGTTGTACCCATACTGCTCTGTAATTAATCTACAGTTACAGTAGATACAGAATCACCAGCACTGTAATCTGTTGTACCCATACTGCTCTGTAATTAATCTACAGTTACAGTAGATATAGAAGCACAAGCACTGTAATCTGTTGTACCCGTACTGCTCTGTAATTAATCTACAGTTACAGTAGATACAGAATCACCAGCACTGTAATCTGTTGTACCCATACTGCTCTGTAATTAATCTACAGTTACAGTAGATACAGAATCACCAGCACCGTAATCTGTTGTACCCATACTGCTCTGTAATTAATCTACAGTTACAGTAGATACAGAATCACCAGCACTGTAATCTGTTGTACCCATACTGCTCTGTAATTAATCTACAGTTACAGTAGATACAGAATCACCAGCGCCGTAATCGTTTGTACCCATACTGCTGCGTGACAGGCCAGCAAATCACCAAAAGGAGGCACAATGCCTTTTCTCTTTCCTCTTCTATTGTTTAATGGATGACGGTATCCTGCCTCAACTACCTGTAAATGGCCTAAAAGTCTGTACCATATAGAAAAGTGTTTCCTTATACTGCAGACAAACCGGATATAAGTTTTATATTGTGCACATCTCTGCTGGATTTTCTCAGTCAGCTTTGTGAGATAGAGTCACCTGGAATTCAGGCTTTCAGTTAACAGCTGTGCTGAACTCATCAAGAGTTAATTACTTGAATTTCTTGTCTCTTAATAAAGTGTTTGAAAGCATCAGTTGAAGTAAAGTAGTGAAGAGGTAGAGTTACAGGTATACAGTGAATAGTGAATATTTGAGTAATGTTCTAATCCAGATTATGAGAAGCAACAACTACTCAAATAACAAAAAGAAAAAATTCAAGAACTTTTTGAGAAAGTATCTTCAAGTACCGTCACCGCAAAGACCACCAAAAATGTTATGATGAAACTGGCACTCATCAGGGCTGCCCCTGATGAGTGCCAAGAAAGGAAGAGCAAGAGTTTCTCTCATATTATTTTGGTTTGTTTAAAACTTTTAAGTTACGTCATGATTTCTTATGTGTTCCTTCATAGTTTGGATCACTTTATTATTCTTTTAAAATGTAGGAAAAACATAAAATCACTTAATAAGAAGGTAATAGCAGTAATATTTTAGTTATTTATGAGTGTAAATAAACTATATAAATGTTTGACTATGTTTAAATGAGCAGACAGTCGTTGATTTAAGACCTCCAGCTGCAGAATCAGCTCCATATTGCTGGAAAGGCTGTTGTTTTGCCAGCCCTGCAGGAATGCATCGCTGTGCTTTTTCTCACAGCGAGAAATGCATAATACCAGCGCGGCTAACGTCACCCTTCCACCCAGAGGAATGAAAATGCTGAGTGAACCAGAGCACTGGAGCTGCCCTCGCTGAGCTGTGAAGCGTCTGCTTGCATCCAGATTGCCTTCATTTCCTGTCTGCTCCATTACAACCCTCACAACCCTCACTTTCTGCAGTCCGCATCGGCCGGAGAAAAACCTTCACACCATTTTCTGCAATTACCACGTCTGCAGTGTGAGAACAGAACAGCAGGCATGTGCTGCGGCAGCGTTTTCCCACTGCCCGGGCGACGCTCCCCACGGGCCCTTGGGGGCTTGGGTTGGTGGGGCATGTTTTGCAATCCTGCAGAAGCTGATAGGGTCAATTAACCCCCTTTTAAACTGACCACTAAGGCTCTGGGCTATTTACTTTAGCATGTTAGGAATGAGTGGGCTTTGGGCTTGGTCTTTTCCTCCAGTGCTGTGCTGTGGAATGCTAACAGCTAATGCTAAGCAAGGATAATAATAAAAATGGTCTCCAGCATGTGGTTGAAATCTGATTATTACTAGAGCATGTTGTAGCTGAACATGATGATGTAAAAGCCACAGTCTGGTCCTGGTACTATACAGTTTACCGCAGAGTGATGAAAGGATTGATTAAGCTGAATTACGGGGTTAAAAACTCACAATTTATCTCTGTTCAAAATGCAGAGAGCAAAAATCACTTGGGCCATATTTGGGCCAAATACCACACGCCAATATTGGGTTAAATAAGCCCATCTATGGTTTGAATCTAGGCCTGATTCTGGCCTAAATGCCAAGTTTAATATTGGAATTGGCCCGAGCCACTTGTGCCAACACTCCGGTTGCTGAGTATAATATGGTAATAGGCTAAAGCAGCTTGTGCCAACACATGGTTGGATAATATAATATGGGATTTGGCCTAAGTGGCTTGTGCCAACACCCTGGTTAACGAGTATAATACTGAAATTGACCCGAGCAGCTTGTGCCAACACATGGTTGCCAGTTTAATATAAGAAATTGGCCTGAGATGCTTGTGCCAACACCTTGGTTGCCAAGTATAATATGGGATTTGACCTAAGCCATTTGTGCCAACACCAAGTACTGTTGCCAAGTATAATATGAGAATTGGTGTGAGCCACTTGTGCCAACTCCATGGTTGCCAAGTATATTATGGGAATTTGCCTTGTGAAACTTGTGTTGACATCCAGGTTGCTAAGTATAATATAGCAATCAGCCTGAAACGCTTGTACCAACACCCCTGTTGTGGAGTGTAATATTAAAATTGGTGTGAGCCACTTGTGCCATCAACCCGGTTGCCAAGTATAATATTGGATTTGGCTCAACCCACTTGTGCCAACATCCCGGTTGCCAAGTATAATATGGGATTTGGCCTGAGCATCTTGTTCCAACACCCCGGTTGCCAAGTATAATATGGAAATAGGCTAAAGCAGCTTGTGCCCACACACGGTTGCCATTTTAATATAGGTATTGGCCTGAGCAGCTTGTGCCAACAACCTGGTTGCCAGGTATAATATGAGAATTGGTGCGAGCCACTTGTGCCAACACCCAGGTTGCCGAGTATAATATAAGAATTCTGTTTGCTAACTATAATATAACAATCAGCCTGAAACACTTGTGCCAACACCCCGGGTGTAGAGTGTAATATGTGAATTGGTCCAAGCAGCTTGTGCCCAAACCCCGGTTGCCAAGTATATTATGGAAATTGTCCCGAGACTCTTGTCAACACCTCAAATGCCAAGTATAATATGTGAATCGCCCAAAGACGCTGTACCAACACCCCAGTTGCTGAGTATAATATGGTAATCAGCCCAAGCCACTTGTGCCAACACCCCTGTTGCGGAGTATAATATGTGAATTGGTCCTAGACGCTTGTGCCAACACCCCGGTTGCCAAGTATAATATGGGAATCAGCCAAAATCCTGGATGCCAGGTATAATCCACATTCACTAATTCTGCATGACTAATTCCAAATCTCTCATCAAGACTTATTTAAAAAGTTGTTGCCCTTTCCATATTTTAATACAAGATAAACCCAACGAAAACATACACATGTTATAAAAAATCCATCTGTGGATAAAAAATAATGGTATTTCCATCACAGAAAACCAATAAACCTTTCACTGTAGAACTTCAAACTCCTTACGCAGCTCACCCAGCCTCACAATATCACAAAGCAATACAGTCTTGTGAAAACAAATGGTAGCAATCAAGTGTTTACTATGGCAACATTGATATTACATAAGTCGTAGTCTTGGCCAGATCCATTATAAATCGAGTTGGAATGAAAAGCTTTCAGTACGTCAGCAGAAACAGACCAGCCTGATGATATTATCTGTATCTGAGATCCTCATATTAGACAATATTCCCTGATAGAGTCTCAGGACTGACTCAGCTGGGAAATCTATATTATGGTATGGTATTATGTGTTATTACTGAGAGCAGTTTTGCTGTTTTTTAGCACTAATTGGAAATCCAGAAAACCAAGAGCTGCTCAGATACGTTTGATCCACAGCAGGAGAGCATGTCTGTTCTGGCTGTATACGAGAGCAGAATGGCCTTCCTTTCCCCCGTTATTTAGGTTAATGCTAGCCAACACAGGTTTCTGTTATCTGGTGTAACAGAATTGTAAGTTAGTGTTCTCCTCCAAGTGTGTTGAACTGCAGTTTGTAAAGAGTTTGCTTTTTCTAGACTTAGTCATGTTTTTCGTGGCTTCATCATTTAATGGGGGACCAAGCTGCTGTGTTTTAAATTAACTTAATAAATGAAATATTGAAAGGTGTCATTCATACATTTAAATTATTTAAAAAATAATTTGTTGGTTGTTGGTGGTTATTTTAGGTTGTTGGAGGTTGTTGGTGGTTGTTGTTGGTGGTAGTTGGGGGTTGTTAGTGGTTAGTTAAAGGTTGTTGGAGGTGGTTGTTGGTTGTTGAATGTAGTTGGTGGTGGTTAGTTGGAGGTTGTTGGTGGTAGTTGGAGGTAATTATTGGTAGTTGGAGGTTTTTTATGTTGTTGGAGGTGGTTGCAGGGTGTTGAATGTAGTTGTTGGTGGTTGTTATTGGTTGGTGGTGGTTGTTGGAGGTTTTTAGTGATTGTTAAAAGTTTCTGAAGGTAGTTGGTGGTGGTTGTTAATGGTTGATGGAGGTTATTGTGCTTGTTGGAGGTTGTTGGAGGTTAGTTTGAGGTAGTTGGAGGTTGATGGAGGTAGTTGGTGATTGTTGGAGGTTGTTGGAGGTTCTTAGTGGTAGTTGGAGGTGGTTGTTGGAGGCTGTTAGTGGTTGTTGGAGGTTGTTAGTGGTAAGTTGGAGGTGGTTGTTGGTGATCGTTGGTGGTTGTTGAATGTAGTTGGTGGTGGTTAGTTGGAGGTTGTTAGTGGTTGTTGGTGGTGATTGTTGGTAGTTTTTGGAGGTTGTTGGTGGCTGTTGATGGTTGGTGGAGGTTGTCAGAGGATGTTGAATGTAGTTGGTGGTTGTTATTAATGGTTGATGGAGCTTATTGTACTTGTTGGAGGTTGTTGGAAGTTAGTTGGAGGTTGTTGTTGGTTGTTGGAGGTTATTGGAGGTGGTTGGAGGTTTTTTAGTGAATGTTAGAAGTTTTTGGAGGTAGTTGATGATTATTGGAGGTTTTAGAGGTTGTTGGAGGTTATTGGAGGTGGTTGGAGATTTTTAGTGATTGTTAGAAGTTTTTAGAGGTAGTTGGTGGTTGTTGGAGGTTGTTGGTGGCTGTTGGTGGTTGTTGATGGTTAGTTGGAGGTTGTTAGAAGTTGTTGGAGGTTATTGGAGGTGGTTGGAGGTGGTTGTTTGAATGATACTCCAGCAGTAACTGTACTCAGCATGCTGGAGTATGAACAGCTGGTCTGGGCGGGTCCTCGTCGTGCCAGGCTGCATTCTAACAAAAGCCTGTTCCATCACCCAACAACAACAGGGTGCTGTTTACACATAATGAGACGACACCTCTGACCCCACATGACTAAAAGAATCTGATCAATATTATTGATGAGCATGACGGTGCTCATTATTGTTGTCTGATTTGACTGCCTTTTATACTCTGTGTTTGAAGAGTAGTTCAGTTACATGTAGAATAATTTCATTTAATTTTATTCATAATGATTATTTGCCTGGTTAAATGGTTCTTCAGAAAATGGTTCTAATAAATAAATTATACTTTAAATTCCCAGTCTTCAAAGATTTGTAATTTTAAACTGTGAACTCTTAATTGGTTTAACCTCAAATACATTAGGTCAGATTTGTGTAATATTGGATATTTCCAAACATTGTTCAATTTTTTCAAGTTTAAAGTGAACATTTGTGGCCATATTTGCATTAAAACAGAGATTTTTTGGTTTAAATCAACTTAATAAGTTAATAAGTTTAGTCTACCTTTGTTAAAGTTGTATATCATATTGTCGCTGTCCAATGAAACAGTTTTATTAATTTTTAGTTTACTTCAGAATTTGAACACAAACTGTCCTTCAATGCTTCTTGATGAATGGACCAATAGAATTTTTCCAAAATGACGAGAAATAAACTATTTTTACATTGACTTCCATTGGAAGTTAAGAAGGTTTTATCTCTCCCATGAATTTGCTGTATTGGAGATGCTTGTTTCTCATTGGATGGCGATGATATATTATGATTAACTGTCTGGTCTCAATGTTGTTAGCTTTAAGAGCAAGCATCATTATTCACTATTCATTATTCACTATTCAATCTTTTTTTTTTGGCACTCACAATCAGTGTGTAGTCATTCCCCCGAGACTACCTTATCTAATTGTATATATCATATATTATGCTTACCCGCCTGCCTTTGATGTTGTAGGCTGTAAGAACAAGCACCATTTTCTGTGTATATATTTTTCATAGAAATATAAACTTATATAGAAAATAAGACTAAATACAAATCTTTTTTTATTCACCTGACCATAAAATCCCAGTGAAGCCACTCTGCTAAAGTACAGAGTTATACAGGAGTTTCAGTGAAGTTTCCCCAGCACCAAGGCTGGAGCAGCATTAGCATTAGCCGCTAAGGGTTAGCTCTTTCACCATTCAGAGGTGAGTATTATCGGCCTGTAGCCTGCTACTAACCCCAGCTAGCACTTCTGGAGCACCATTAGCATTAGCAGTTAATTGTGCTAAATGCTAGCTCTTTCACCGCTCAGAGGTAAGTATACAGGACTGTTACGTTTGACGGACAACTAGCTAATATCGCCCTGGCTTACTGGAACACTTAGGGTTCCTCAGTGAAGGGGGGCATTTACTAGCGCTTATTAGCTTTTAGTTACTCCCCCCACCACCAACCAGCAGCGAGACCTGCTGAATTAGACAGAAAACATGGCAACACCCCTGTTCCTTACTAGTGTCACATAATGCACCTTATAATCCTTATAAAGTGCGAAAAATAATATAATTTTTGTAAATTGTTTTAAATGATTTAAGTAAACTGAGCTGATCCAGGTTTACAGTGTATAAGCAGTTCTGTTTAATCTCTATTTTCTTGTTTTTTATGGTTGTTAAAACACTGATTGACGTTCTGTCACAGTATTGACGTTCGCTCAGATCATGCAGATCTTTGGCCCTTTGATTTTTCCACATAAACCCACAGTAGCATCACCACGTACATTACAGCAGACCCTGCAGATCAATACCCTACATTTATATAACCATTGATCAGTTAAAGAGGGACGAGCTGGTGTCTGCGGGGGGACAGGAGGGGGATATATGGCCCCTCTTTAACGTATGCGTGTAAAGAGCCCCTCAGGCTGGCGGCTCCATTTGTTAGCAGGAGGCTGTATTGATGGAGTCCTTCTGCCACGAGTCCACAGTCTGCTGAGGAGAGACAATCCCTCAGACTGCTGTTTACTCTTTAACACGTCAATGTCCCCACCGAGCAGGGGGACGGGAGTCCGGCACGAGTGTCCCACCCCTCAGAGACCGGCCGCCGTGCTGTCCCCCTGTCTCTCCTCTTGTCCCCCACTTTACTGCCCCGGCGGATCTGCAGCAGCAGATAAGAGAGGTTAAAGGCTGAATTAGTGAGAGCGTCTGAAGAGGGATTTAGATGGCAGACGAGAGAGTGTGTGAGTGTGTGAGTGTGTGTAAGTGAGTGTGTGAGTGTGTGTGAGTGTGTGTGAGTGTGTGTGTGTGTGTGTGTGAGTGTGTGTGTAAGTGTGTGAGTGTGTGTAGACTCTAAATGCAGAAATAAACTGTTGTGTTCTGAATGCACATTTAGCAATTTTGCTGTTTTGATTGATTTTTATTAAACATTTTTATTATGTTAAATGAAGTAATTTAGAGTAGTTTGGTGTGAAATACCTGTTTTTGGACTGTTTAATGCATCTAATAGCAATTTTAATTTATTTTATTTTCTATGTTATCTTTTGGCCTTTTATCTTTTTATTTTTTTATTTTTTTATTTATTTTTTTATTTATTTTTTTATCTTTTGGCCTTTTACCTTTTTATATATGTTATTTATTTTGTACTTTTATTTATTTTATTTTCTATTGTCTATGTTGTTATCTTTTGGCCTTCAACCTTTTTATACATTTTATTTTTTCATTTTATTTATGTTATGTTCTATTTTATCTTTTGGCCTTCTGACCCTTTTTATATGTTTTATTTATTTTGTCTTTTTATATGTATTTAATTTGTTGGCCTTCTACCTTTTATGTATTTTGTTGACATTTTCTTTTATTTATTTTATATATTCTATATATTTTGTACTTTTGTTCATTTTATTTATTATTTTCTATTTTATCTTTTGGCCTTCTACCTTTTTATATATTTTATTTTATTTTGTACTTTTTTTTATTTATTTTATATATTTATTTTATTTTATATTTTCTATTTTGGCCTTCTACCTTTTTATTTATTTCTTTAATTTTATTTTCTGTTTTATTTTTTGGTCTTTTTTATATTTTTGATGTATTTTGTACTTTTATTAAAAAAATTTAGTTTTTATATTTTATCTTTTGGCCTTCTACCTTTTTATATATTTTACTTATTTCATTATTGTATTTTTTTTGTTTGTTTCTTTTGGCCTTCTACTTTTTTATATTTTTAATTTTTATTTTGTACTTTTATTTATTTTTACTTTCTATTTCATATTTTGGCCTTCTATCTTTTTACATATGTTATTTATTTTATCCTTTTATTATTTGTTTCTGTTTCATCTTGTTTCATCAACATGCATTAACATGTTACCATTGGCAGCTTTAGTATTAATTTATTTGAAGAACAACACAGCTGAATATACTGATTTATACAGTACAGGAATCCACAGTTTTAATCACTTTCCCTTTAGTTTTATGATGTAAGGGAAAAGTGCAGGATCACAGCAGCCTCTCTCTCCTCCCCCCAGATCAGCTGGTAGTCATGTCTTCATGCCCCCCAGGCTGAATATTGACTTTAGCAGCAGCAACTGCGTCAAACCCCTCCTGTTACATCACTGAGCTCTCAGTCCTGTGATATCAGGGCATTACTGCAGGTCAGCTGCAGAGCGGGTCAGACGGGAGAAAAGAGGAAATGGATTGTTCTGGTTTCTCCTCCTGATGCTCAGAGTCGTGGATTTCCTGACTCAGATGGTGTTTATATGAACAGGGCTGGCGTTGTGTTGGCTGAGCATGATATGAGATTTTGAAGTGTGGAAAACTGTGAGCAGAGCAAATCAATCAGCTCATTTTCTTTACTTTTTCCACTTCAACTGCTCTTACTGTGTGATTCCTACTGTACTTAACCCTTTCAGAACTGAATTATCTCCAAACAATCTATTAAGCAAATTAATCCAATAGACTAAAATATTTAAAAGTTTGGTTCCACTTTAAAATAAGACTACTTTTATAAAGGGTTTATAAATGGTTTACAATACGTTTATTAATGGTTAGTAATTAAGTTGTAAATGCCGTAAAAATTATTAATAATCAGTTATAACACATACGTAGAAAGGGCAACAATGACCTGTTGTTTGCCAAATAGTGAACCAACAGCCATCTATACTGTTGCTCTTTCTACGTATGTGTTATAACTGATTATTAATGATTTTTAAAGCATTTACAACCTAATTAATAGCAATTAATAAACTAATTGTAAACCATTTATAACCCCTTTGTAAAGGTAGTCTTATTTTAAAATGATACCGAAAGTGTTTTATTATTATTATTTCCATTGCATTAAAAGCCTGTGTGTAATATTTTATATTTTTTTATTTTTTATTTCATAAACCATCCCTAAACAGTAAAAAACATGATTAAAAAGTGTTCTAAATCACATTATATTAGTAAAAATTAGCTGTTACTTACAATTAGCCAATCTGATTGTGGTTAAATAACGTGTACTTTTCAGCAAAGCTAGAGCAAATTCTCAGTGATAAGCTCAACATATTTATAACTCTTGTGGTTCTGGCTGAAGGATTAAAGTGAAACTTAACATGAAGCATTGCACTGAATGTCGTGAATGAGTGCCACTTACGAAGTGCCAACCGTTCAGACAGATCTCAGACACAGGTCACATTAAAAAGACTGTGTCAACAGCCTAAAATAAACACATGATTTTGTCATTTTTACCTGCTGTGTGAATGTAGCATAGGCATAGCCCAATGTGTTTTTTTTTTTTTTTGACACATTTATCTTTTGTGGAAATATCGATATTATCCCACACCTAGTAGAAGACGATATGAGTTTGATATGTATCTTAATTGACTATCACTTGAATACACGCACATCATAAGCAGCCTCAAACACACCCCCACTACACACACACACACACACACACATTTAGATCTAAAGCAAATAACTTATAACCTGCAGTGTAAAATCAGAGTTATAGCTGTCCTGTCAACAGATTCTTCCACCTAAGCTGTGGATTATTATATCTATTATCTGTACTTGCTGTAAAAATTGGGAAGGAGAGTAACATAATTTCTATTCTCTGTATGTCCTGTACATATGCAGTATTGACAATAAAACTACTTGACTTGACTTGATTTCTGCAGCTCCTCCAGAGTGACCATGGGCCTCTTGGCTGCTTCTCTGATCAGTGCTCTCCTTGCTTGATCTGTCATTTTGGGTTGATCATGGCCATTGGTCTTGGTTGGTTTGCAGGTGTAGAATGCATTTTCTATTTTTGGATAATGGACTGGGGAACAGTGCTCTTTGGGATGATCAAAGCTTGGCATATGTTTTTTAGAACCTAACCCTGCTTTAACCCTTGTGTGGTGTTCATATTTTTGTTACTCGTTTACTTTGTTACTTGTATTTAATTCAGCAAAATATAAACAGCTTACATGGTTAATATTTGCCCTTTACCTTTCTTATGTTACATTTCTTTAAAAAAGTGCTACTCTTTTTTTATTATTTTTTTAATAAAATGTAAAAGAAAATGAATTAAACTCAAGATATGAGTAGAAAATTTGTTTAGTTTCAAATTTACAAATGAAGCAATGTTTATTAGCCCTTGGCCAAACATACTGTATGTAATATAAATGTGTGTGTGTGGGGGGGGGGGGTGTACAGTGTGTGTTTTGATATATGTTTTTCACAAAAAATGAGCCAATGCCAATGAGTTTGAGTTAGAAAAAATAGTTTTTTAGTATCATTTGATGAAAAATGAAAACGGGTCCCACAGACCTGAACACCACACAAGGGTTAAACTTCTTCTCCACAACTTTATCTCTGACCTGTCTGGCGAGTTTCTTTATGTCTTCATGATGCTGTTGTTTGTTCACTATTGTTTTTTAACAAAAGCACAATGGCCTTCACAGAACAGCTGTATTTATACTAATTACTAAATTACACACAGCTGCACTCTATTAACTTATTCAGTGACTTCTGAAGGCAATTGGCTGCACTGGGTTTTAATTGGGGGTTCGGACTAAAGGGGGCTGAACACTTTTGCACATGACACTTTTTAGATTTTTATTTTATCCTTTTCATTTCACTCCACAATTATGTGCTTATCACTTAAAATCTCTATAAAATAAATGTAGGTTTGTGGTTGTAAGGTGACAAAATGTGAAAAAGTTCATGAATACTTTTGCAAGCCGCCGTATAGCTATAGAAACGTTCACTCCTTAACTGCTTAACCCTTGTGTGGTGTTCATATTTTTGTTACTCGTTTACTTTGTTACTTGTATTTAATTCAGCAAAATTAAGCAATTCTACATTAAAATGTTTTACACATGCTCGCTTCACCTAAATCGCAAGCAATATAAACAGCTTACATGGTTAATATTTGCCCTTTACCTTTCTTATGTTACATTTCTTTCAAAAAGTGCTACTCTTTTTTTATTAGGTTTTAATAAAATGTAAAAGAAAATGAATTAAACTCAAGATATGAGTAGAAAATTTGTTTAGTTTCAAATTTACAAATGAAGCAATGTTTATTAGCCCTTGGCCAAACATACTGTGTGTAATAAAAAATGTGTGTGTGTGTGTAGGGGGGGGGGGGGGGGGGGGGTGTACAGTGTGTGTTTATCGAAAATGTGTTTTGATATATGTTTTTCACAAAAAATGAGCCAATGCCAATGAGTTTGAGTTAGAAAAAAGATTTTTTTAGTATCATTTGATGAAAAATGAAAACGGGTCCCACAGACCCGAACACCACACAAGGGTTAACAGAATTAATCCATTGTGTTAAAGTCGGTTATGGAGGCTGTAAAATACACTTTTCTGCAGTTTTCTGCTACAGGAAGTGAGATTTATCATGCCTCAGCTTCAGAATAGGGGTTTCCTGTTGAAGCTCTGGTCATTGTGTTAAAGACTATATTGTAGCTTAGTGGCCTTTAGCTCTACAGCTTCCACCATTGTGCTGCGAGGTCCAAGTTTTCATCGAATAGGCTATTTTTAGCTTCTTATCAGTCTAGAACTTGGATGCAGTGGATTTGTCGAGGAGCTGTGGTTGTGGAAAAGTGTGATTAAAGTTTTTGCACTTTAAGTTTGGCACATTTTTGCATAAAGTATTTGTGAAATCCAGTAATCATCTAGTGAATTGTTTACACTTGTCATTTAGATCTTGTTTCCTGGCAGACTCGTGAATAGCTGTCCAGTATTTCCTGTGCTGAGAGCTACTGGAAATGCGCACAGTTTAACTGGGAAGGTGTTGGTGTGGTTGTAGCGAGAATGGAAATAATCCATTGCAGCTGAACCTAAATAATGACCAGGAAGTTGTTTTTTTTAGTAGTTCTTTAAAAGAAAACGCACTGGGAAGTTGAAGCTGTGAAGAACATTACGATGCATTTGTTTCAGGTACAGTAGGCTACTGGATGCTACATGCTAATAAACCTCATTTTATCATTTTATCATTAAGGTGATTTAGGATGTTCATTATCACGTCATGAACTGTAAATGATGAGCGTAACTGACTGTCAGTGATTATCAATTCTACTTACTGACATTTTTTATTTACTTTAAGGTTCTTCCAGCTGCAAATTTCCCTCTTTTTGAAAGAAAAACACATTTTTTATGCAATGCACAAAAATATTGTGCATTTCACAATTAATTTAAGTTGATCAGATGATTTTTAAAGAATAAAAATGTTTGCATTAAAGCCTATTTAATGAATAAAGGCTTTTTTCCATATAGTCCTATTATCAGCAATTCTCAGTCCTCTGCCTAAATGTCCTTTTATGGCGGCCAATCCACGTTAAGTTACTTCTATCTACTGAATTTCTCTCCTTCTAGACCTAAATCTCGTACGAATTCTGATCTGGAGGTTCAGACAGAGTCATGTTGTTAAAAATCCGATATGAGATCAGATTCAAATATCACAAATAGTAGCAAAATGTCATGGTTTTCTGCAGAAAAGTGTAATAAAATGGGATCTGATCTTCATCCAAGTCAAGCGTCTTAACAAATAGTATAATTAAACACTTTTTAAACACCATTCCTTGGACGCCTCAAGTCTACGTCTCTCTTCCTGTCAATCCATGGCATCTGAGACTCTGATCTGGGCTCTGATTGGCCACTCCAAAAGTCAGATTTAGTTCCAGTGTTTTGGGTCATTCTCCTGTTCCATAACCCAACGTCTACACAGGCACCAGCAGCTTCAAATACCTGTTTGCTGCTTTGTAATTTTGGCATTTTAGCAGAAGCTCTCTTAATCCGAGGAATTTATCTGTTAGAAACCTTCCTCATTTTGTCTTTATCTGCACCAAACCATCTGTGCTCTGAATCAACCACAAATCTCTTCACAGCTCGATGATCACACTTCTGTTTTCCTGAAATATCTAATGATTTTATGATTTGTCATAAAAAAAAGCACTGCAGTATTTCATGCTTTTCAGCAGCAGAGAGATCCTTTTTGGTTTTTTTTTCTGTCCCATATTGCTTGAAAGGCCGTGGCCTGCTTAATAATGTGGAACAGCTCATTAAATTTTTTTTTTAAATATATATATATACATTTATTTCAGATTTCTTCCCATTTTTCTCTCAATTTGGCTATCCAATTGTCCCATCCCGTCATTTTTAATATATATGATATAATATAATAATATATATATATATTGTGCAACTGTTAAGGCGCCTGTGGGAATTTCAATAGAAGAATAAGTGTCTTATCTGTGCAGTAAGTGTTTATTAGCTCAGTAAAACACTATTACAGCATTACAATAAACACAAACAGCAATTTTACAAAAAGCAGAGCTTTTACAGGATATAACATATACTTAGTTTAAAAAATGAGAATTCCTTGTTACGTTTCACTGTATGTATGTTTATCTGCATCTGTTTAAATCATATGTGGTGCTTTATTCAGGAAAAAAAAGCTTTTTTTTATTATTATTTTTTTATATATATACTGTTATTTATGGAAGGTTTGTTCAATAAAATTAGATTTATATTTAACGAGTCATGAAAGAAATTATACTGACTGTTATTTGCATTGACCATTTAGTAAAATCAGAGAAAAATATCACTTGCATAATAATTTGAAACATGGAGTATACAGTAGGCAGTATACAGTGTATCAGGCACTGAAGCTGTTCTGAGACATTTGTCAGATAATCCTCCAGATGCAGTGAAACGCTGTGGAGCAGTTGTGCATTTCTTCACGTCGCAGTGTTTCTGGCATGTCCTGCGCCGGGTCACATGCTGAAATACAGGGAAGCCCTGCTCACAATGCAGCCTCTGATATTCAGTATGTGCTCAACAGATGACCATTTTGGCAGCTTTCCATTTAAACACGACGACCTCGGAAAGTTCAGGCCTTCAGAACCATACTTCTCATACTATCGTCTGATATATAAATAAATATATATATATAAAATATTTACCTATTAACACGATAATGCATTCCGTAAATGATGTAGCAATTGACATTATTCTTTGGCTTTCTCTGACTACAGTATATTGTTTAATAATATATATTTGTTTATATATATATATTTTTTTAAGCACATGGGGGGTTCAGAGTTGGAAGGAGTGAGATGCAGAAAGGGGTACAAGGGGAGAAAACAAACAAAAAAAAGGAAACAAATTCTATATATCATATATTATATATATATATATATATATATATATATATATATATATATATATATATATATATATATATATATACGTACATACATATATAGCAAAATAAAGCTAAACAGAAAACAGAATCATGAACTTATGTGCGCTTTTAACTAATGATTTTGCTACGGTTTATCTTGTGTTGGATTAATTGGAACTCTAGTGTTTTTTGGTCCTTTTAAACCCTTTTTCATTGTAGTATGGAAACATTTATGATTGTATCTAAATTATTGCTGAAAACATGCTTTTCAATCAAGTCAAGTACAAAGACCATCAAAAACGTTATGATGAAACTGGCACTCATCAGGACTGTGCTAGAAAAGGAAGAGCAAGAGTTTCCCTCCTGTTGCACAGAAACCACAAGTTAGAAGCACCCCAGATAAGAGTATTCTGGTTTGTTTAACACTTTTTTATTAAGTTACTACATGATTCTTTATGTGATCCTTCACAGTCTGATAGATCACTTCTCTATTCATTTACTATGTAAAAAACTTGCTTCTAAACTTTTTTTAGAGAAGTGTTTTTCTGGTTCTCAGGGAAAAGAGTGAATTCCACTGTTTTTGCTTATTTTAAACCCCTGTGGACTGAAGTGGTTCGGGCTGACATCACATTGGCCCATGTGCGGCTGGTGATACTCACCTCTGATTGGTTGTGAACGTTCCCGTGCATTCCCTAAGTGCAGTGTGGTAACAGCCCGGCCTCGCTGCTTACAAACAGTCCCTTCCGGAGAGCTCCAGCTATCGCTCTGAATATAATTCTGTTTACTCTGTGGAGGGTTTATTGTGTCTGGCTGGGCTGGTTTTAAGTGTTTAGGTTTAATCAGGAATATGTGGGCTGATCACAGGCAGGAGGCTAATATTATAAATAGAACGGAGAGAATGTAGATCTATTTCTGGGGGAACGTGGTGACAAATATGACTGGAGATAAAAATCAAGAGGTTTAAACTGTGAGAAAAGGTAACAGACAATGTTAGAAGAATGTTTAGCCATATTTAAGCAAAAATACTATACTATAATGTGTAATATTGGCACTGCGATTATACCAAAGTTCCATTATCATTGTTTATTGAGTTAAAGAGTTAAAGAGGAGAAGAAAATAGGATCTGTTTGGTTATAAAAACTCCACCAGTTAAAATAGTTCCATTGCTGCTCTGTTTGTAGCCTCTCTGTTGCTGTTTGGTTTGTAAGCGCTGCATCGTTGCTGCATAGGTTACCTGTATGTGGTGGAGTAATACATGGAGAGCTTCGGTTACAGTACATTACCAGCTGATAATGGCACTCATACAACGCCTCTCAGCTGTTGTCATGTAACGTTCCAAGCTAGATGAATACTAACATTATGGAAACGTTAAAAGTAACATTTCCAAAACTAAAAATTAAAAAATTGACACAAAAAGTGATGTTGCGGCAACATTGGCAGAACATTTAAAACAATAAAGAAAAGCATTCTAAGAACATTCAGAATACATGACATATTACTGTATGTATGACTATAAGGTGCATCGAATTAAAAGACGCGTTATGAAACACTAGTAAGGAACAGGGGTGTCGCCATGTTTTCCTTCTTATTGAGCAGGACTCTCCGCTGGGTGGTGAGACCTGTAAAGCTAAGCTAAGGCAAGTAAACAAAACAGTAATTCTTTAAAAAAATCATGTTATTTTAAAGTCAAACAAGCACTGGATGTTAATCTACACAGATTTCTCTCCTGAAAACGTTTTAATTGGGTGAGTAAAGTACTTACATTTATTTACAGTAACCTTAGATTTCCAGATTTCAACTAAGGCTGGGAGCAGCAGCATTAGCAGATAAAAATCAAGAGGTTTAAACTGTGAGCCAAGCTAACAGACAATGTTATAAGAATGTTTAGCCATATTTAAGCAATAATACACTTAAGGTTTGTGCTATAATGTGTAATATTGGCACTGCAATTATACAACAGTTACATTATCGCTGTTTATTGAAAGATTTTGAGTTAAAGAGAAAGAGAAAACAGGATCTGTTTGGTTATAAACACTCCACCAGTTAAAATAGTTCCATTGTTCCTCTGCTTGTAGCTGCACTGTTGCTGTTTGGTTTGTAAGCGCTGCATCGTTGCTGCATAGGTTACCTGTATGTAGCGGAGTAATACATGGAGAGCTTCGGTTACAGTGCATTACCGGCTGATAATGGCACTCATACAATGCCTCTCAGCCAATCACATGTCAGGGTCGGAACTAACTGTGAAGTAATGTTTGAAGTTTGGAAGTTTGAAGTAATTATGTTGTTAATACTAACATTTATGGAAACGTTAAAAGTAACATTCCCAAAACTAAAAATTTTAACATTGACACAAAAAGTGACATTTCAGTATTGTTACCACAATGTTTAAAACAAAAAAATAAAAGCATTCTAAGAACATTTAAAATATTGACAGATTACTCTATTTATTGCACTATAAGGCGCATCGAATTATAAGACGCCTTATGCGACACTAGTAAGGAAAAGGGGTGTCAACATGTTTTCCTTCTAGTTCAGCTGAAGTGTAATTGTAAAAATTGTTATTCTTAAAAAAATATATGTATTTTAAAGTGAATCAAGTGCTGGATGTTAGTTTACACAGATTTCTCTCCTGAAAACTGTTCATTTGGTTGCGTAAAGCACTTTTTCCACTAAGGCTAGGTGCAGCAGCATTAGCAGCTAACCCCTGAGTGTTCCGGTAAGCCAGGGCGAAATTAGCTAGTGGTTCATCTTATGTAGCTTGTTTTAACACAGTAAATGCGCAAACTACAGTCTTAAATGTACTCACCTTTGAATGGCAGAAAAGCTAGTGTGGTTAGAGGTTAATGTTAATGCTGCTCCAGCAGTGCTAACCGGGGTTAGCAGCAGGCTACAGGCTGATAATACTCACCCCTGTCCTAGGCCAAGTCTACTGTCCATGATTGGTTAATAACTATGTACTGTGGGTACTGTGGACCAATGCACAATTCAATATTAGAATACTTGAATCTATTTATTCTACTTATTAGCTATTTTAGCGGCCCACATACAGATTTGTGTACCGGGAATTGTCAGGCTACTCCATAAGGCCAGTCCACCTCTGGCTGAGAGGATGCACAATGAACTGAAATGAAGAATATATTTATTTTAACCTTCTATTTGTGTATAGTAATGAGTAAATGACATATATGGTGAAAACAAAAAGTTTAACAATAGTCGTTTTCTGACTACTTTCACTGATTTCAGTGCAATCGATACCAAAGTTGCATCACATTTCACCCTCTGCTGTATTTATGAGAAGATTATACGCGCTCTGAAACCGCAGCGGGCGAAAGTCCCAGAGTTACGGCTGCGGCTGGGTGGAGTTCTTCTATTCCAGTTCATCCACTCACCACACTGCAGCCCGGCTCACCGCAGCTCAAAACAACTGCAGCGATTGATTTCAGAATCTCTGTGTCATTAAAAACAGATGCACAGAGTCACATGGCTGCAGAAGGGGGCAGGTGGAACGCTCGGCTCACGCAGGAGTTTGGCAGGAGGAGCACATTCATGTGGAACGAGGCTCTGTGGAAGGTCATGCCTTTGCAGCAGAAGCATTTGTCCTAAAAATGAACACTTGGGGCCCTGTATTAGCAGTATATCGTGCACCGATTAATTGTGGATTGAGCAGCTGGATTTAGAGAGGGTCTGTGTGTCTTTGGTATCGTGATGGCGCAAAAAATACGCCTTGCACAGTTTAAAACTTGCAAAAAGGCATGAACTATTTAGTTTACTTAATTAATCATGGGTGTGTTTTGGGCGTAACATGAAATAAACTTCTGCCATCTAACCATCTGAACCAAGTAAATTAATCTGTGTCTCATCAGACCATAGGACTTGGTTCTAGTAATCCATGTTCTTTGTTGACATGTCTTGAGCATACTGTTTGCGCTTTTATGCTTTCTTGTGTACAGACTTAAGAAGAGGCTCCTTTCTGGGGTGAAAGCCATGCAGACCAAGTTGATGTAGTGTGTAGCGTATGGTCTGAGCACTAACAGGCTGACCCCCTACCTCTTCACACATGAGACCTAGTAACACTAACGAGTCACATGACATTTTGGAAGGAAAATGACAAGCAGTGCTCAATTTGGACATTTAGGGGTGTACTAGAGAGTTCTAGAGATCTAGAGACGAGCATCCAATTGTAAACCGTTCAGCTAGAATTAGGGCGTGGCAGTGTGTCTTTGCTATCGTAACGATTTGATTCGAGTTGATTCAACTCAAAGATCTCCGTTTGATCGTACAGGGGTTGGACAATAAAACTGAAACACCTGTCATTTTAGTGTGGGAGGTTTCATGGCTAAATTGGAGCAGCCTGGTGTTCAATCTTCATTAATTGCACATTATTGCAGCAGTAAGAGCAGAGTGTGAAGGTTCAATTAGCAGGGTAAGAGCACAGTTCTGCTCTAAATACTGCAATGCACACAAGATTATGGGAGACATACCCAGTGTTGGGAGTAACGGCGTTACTTTTTTTCAGTAAGGAGTAATCTAACTAATTACTCTGACTGTAACTATAACGCCGTTACCATTTCCGACACCCCGTTACTGCACGTTACTTTAGCCGCTCTATTAACTTTTTTTTTTTTTTACTTCGCTTTGCCCTGGTTAACCCCTCCTCTTTCCGGTGAACTTGAGCTTCTGGCCGCTGTGCCTGTGGGTTGGCGTGGTGAAGTGAGGCACAATTGTGACGATTTGCTGCTCTAATTAATTCAGTGATTGCCGTGGACAGCCCAAATTCCGATTTAAGGACGTTAAGCTCTTTTTAGCTGCTCCGGTTTTTGTGGTGCTGCTGCTTTCTCTTTCAGAGCTTAGATTCTCTGCCCGAATCCGACCTGACCCGAGGACCGACCCGAAATCAGGCTCCTATTTTTATTTTATATAAAGCTCTGGTGTGATTATCACAATGTTGCTAAGTAACCAATTATTATTGTTCACTAAAGCGAACGAAATACCGAAAATTGAAAGTGAAAAACATTTGTGTTAACTGAATCTAATAAAAACGGTAATTAAAAGGAAAAAACATAACTATCTCGAACTGTATTTTGTGTTTATAAAACTAACTAAAACGAAATGAAATTACTGATAGAATACCATTATTTTCGTGTTTAATTTATTCAAAGGCGCTATTGTACAGCGGAGTTGTACAGCGGGCGGTGTTGTGCCGAGCGCGCGGCACCTCGTGGTCCGTTAGTTCTTGTGTAAAGCGCTCGCTCTATAGCCGCAAAATACGACAGAAAACACTGAGAAACTGCAGAATTATGTATGGGATTACAATATGCGTGCGAGGCAGATGAAAGAGAAACAGGAGATACAGTGTGTGAGAACATTTAACTGTGAGTAGCTCATACACCAGAACAGGCAAATCTCTCTCTCTCTCTCTTTCTCTCTCACGTTTCTTAGATTGATCTCTCTGATGAGATGTGTGAAAACTAATAAAAACTAGCAAGCCCACCCTAAAAACTTACTGAACAGAAAAAAAAAATAAATAAATAAAATTAAACTATAATAAAAATGTAATCACGTAGCTCTGGGCGCACGTGAATGCCTCCGCGTTTGACTTGCAGCACTGTGTGTAGCTGTTCTTAAAAATCATTTAAATTAAATAATAGTTCTGTGCTTGTTACAGTGTTAATTAACATAATTCTGATTATATTTCGCTCATTCAATCAGCCCGAAAACAGCCAGTTTATGGGTCGGGTCGGGCTCGGGCTCATAATGACAGTTTATGGTTCGGGTTGGGTAGGGCTTGGGCAGAACGTGCACGGGCTCCGGCTGGGTCGGGTCGGATTTTTTGGGCCGATCTAAGCTCTATTCTCTTTTGGTGAAGCTGTTATATTAATACCATTTTAACGGTCATTAGATTGTTGTTATTGTCCATTATTTTGTTTTGTTTATATAAACATATTTCCTTTGAGTGTGTCTTGGTTTGTTTAATTTCATCCCCAGACGCGTTTTTCCGTTTTTTCCGTTTTTTTTTTCAGTATTACAAGTTTTAGTAATTTTCTTTGGTTCAGTGGAGAATTTCGTTTTGTTTTTTTTGAAATTCGTTAGATTATATTTTTGTCAACATTTTGGGTTCATTTTCATTTGTTATTTTTCTAATAATAATAGCAAATGCATAATTGATTTACTTTTTTTTGACGGGCGAATCATAAAAAGTAACACATAGTTACTTTTACTGGTAACTAATTACTTTTATAGTGGAGTAACTCCGTTAGTAACGAGTAACTATAACTAATTACTTTTTCAAAATAACGTGCCCAACACTGGACATACCAGAGTTCAAAAGAGGACAAATTGTTGGTGCACGTCTTGCTGGAGCATCTGTGACCAAGACAGCAAGTCTTTGTGATGCATCAAGAGCCACGGTATCCAGGGTAATGTCAGCATACCACCAAGAAGCACCAACCACATCCAACAGGATTAACTGTGGACGCTGTAAGAGGAAGCTGTCTGAAAGGGATGTTCGGGTGCTAACCCGGATTGTATCCAAAAAAACATAAAACCACTGCTGATCAAATCACGCAGAATTCAATGTGCACCTCAACTCTCCTGTTTCCACCAGAACTGTCCGTCACCACAATCAATTATTGTGCTCTAAAACCAGGTGTTTCAGTTTTATTGTCCCACCCTGTTTATACTCTCACAAAAGTTTAATTAAAATAGTTAAGTAATGTTTGGAAATAGTAATTTTTACATTAAACAGGCTTAATTTATTTAGAGTAGTAGTAGTGGGTAATGAACTTGGTAAGATGTGTGGCTCTGTTTTCTTATCTTTCTGTCTGTATTCAGTATGAACTCCTCTAAATACTCATCCTGCAGGGTTTTGGTCATTTGGTCACCTTTGCTACTTTAATTTCACACTGTTTTCCCCCCAGGCAGAGCCGGCATAACAGATGAGCGTGTCTGAGCTTAACAGGTGTCAGGTGACAAAGTGGCGGTCAACGGCCAGGCAGTGTAGTAACACGAGATGCAGTGTGTCTGTGTGGGTGTGTGAGTGTGTGTGTGAGTGCTCTAAGATTTAACAAAAACAAATCTGGTGTTGAGATACATGGATCACCTTTAGGTTTGCTGGAGAAGAAGTGTTTGTGTGTTCGTTTAATTGCTAAGAATATTGGATTATTTGTTTTTTTTCTGTTAAATCTTAGAGAACAAGTCCAGGAGCATCATGTATTAATCACATAATAAAAGCATACGTTTAGAGCAACATCTGTTTTAGCATCTGTCCTAGAGACTGTAGGTATGGGATGGAAATGGGAACAGCCAATCAGCTTGAGAGCAGAGAAAGGACAGTGTGCTGGTGGAGATCTGTGCAGGCGCAGTAGCCATAAGAAGATGAAAAATCTGTTTTTTTGTGCACTATTGAGTCAAACTCTTTTTTAACAGATTTTATCATTGATTTAAAATATGTTTCTAAAATGGTAATCTGATGTTTGCTTTACAGCCCTAAAATAATATCACAATATTTCATGGTATTTTCACAATAACGATACTCTACTCCAAGAATACACAACTACAACCAAATAAAAATTCAGTTTTATTATTGCATACGATATGATATGGCACAGCCCTAACTGAGATATTCTTCTTTTTTTATCAGATTTTTAACAGATGTCAATTATCCAGAATATCATGATACTACTAATAATAATGCACTCCAAATATCTCCATACATAAAATAAATGATACTGGACAGATATAATCTGTCTCTAGTAGATATATAATAGGAAATGAGAACAGTGTGAATTTTACTTTTGCTAAAAACCCAAAAAAAGTAGTGCCCTGATGTGATAATTAGGGGTGGTGATATGGCACCATATTTTTTGGGTATAATATAATTCACCATATTTAAAAATGTTGGCAAATTATTGCGTACAATATAATATGGCACACCCCTACTCCCTATACAAACAGATTTAAGTTCCCAAGTGAACAAAATTGCCTAAAATTAATGTACTAATGCATCTAAAAAAATAGAATATCATTGCTAGGTTACTTTATTTCAGTAATTTAGTTCAAAATGTGAAACTCATATATTATATAGATGTATTAAACACAGAGTGATCTATTTTAAACATTTATTTCTTTCATTGTTGATGATTATGGCTTACAACTAATGAAAAATAAAAATTAATGTCTTAGAAAATTAGAATATTATATAAGACCAATTGCTACTTTTAGCAGTGTGGGCAATGTCCCAAAATCCTGCTGTAAAATGAAATCTGCATCTCCATAAAAGTTGTCAGTAGCAGAGGGAAGCATGAAGTGCTGTAAGATTTTGTGGGAAAACAAAACTGCACTGACTTTAGACTTGATAATAAAACACAGTGCATCAACACCAGCAGATGAAGGACATGACTCTCCAAACCATCACTGATTGGTGGAAACTTCACTCTAGACCTCGAGCAGTTTGGACTGTGTGTCTCTCCACTCTTCCTCCAGACTCTGCTCCCTTGATTTACAAATGAAATGTAAAATTTACTGATGATCAGTGATACATTGAAGAGGTGTTGATCCACTGTGTTTTATTATTAAGTGCATGTCTGAAGCTGGACTGAAACGTATGAATATCTGCCAGATTCAAGCACATCCTGTGGAACTGGGCACAAGCTTCACATGTTTAACAATTCGTTCCACTCACACAGCCAGATTCATATACACTCTCAAACACCAAACACAGTTCCAGCATAACTACAGAAAGTTCCAGATGCATTTCCCACATTAAACCTGCGCAAAGACCAGCGCAGTTTGCAAGGAATTTGGGGCCTGATCCTCCATGGATCCTCAACCTGCCTTTTCCATATCTTGTTAATATAACTTACAGGGGTCGGACAATGAAACTGAAACACCTGGTTTTAGAGCACAATAATTGATAGTGGTGACGGACAGTTCTGGTGGAAACAGGAGAGTTGAGGTACACATTGAATTCTGCGTGATTTGATCAGCCGTGGTTTTATGTTTTTTGGATACAATCCGGGTTAGCACCCGAACATCCCTTTCAGACAGCTTCCTCTTACAGCGTCCACAGTTAATCCTGTTGGATGTGGTTGGCCCTTCTTGGTGGTATGCTGACATTACCCTGGATACCGTGGCTCTTGATGCATCACAAAGACTTGCTGTCTTGGTCACAGATGCTCCAGCAAGACGTGCACCAACAATTTGTCCTCTTTTGAACCCTGGTATGTCTCCCATAATGTTGTGTGCATTGCAATATTTTGAGTAAAACTGAAACTGAAAATTGAACCTTCACACTCTGCTCTTACTGGTACAATGTGCAATTAATGAAGATTGAACACCAGGCTGCTCCAATTTAGCCATGAAACCTCCCACACTAAAATGACAGGTGTTTCAGTTTCATTGTCCAACCCCTGTACATATTACAGTGTGCAATCATATTATCAGCCCATTCAAAAAATCAGGGTTAGCTTTAGCTCAGGTGTGTATTTAGGACTGCAGTGAGATGATGTGGCCATTACAACGTGCAATTCTGTTTTTAGTGTTGTGATAAACAGAGACTGGGAGCTCTGGGGTAGTTTATATAATCAGGAGGAAGGTGGATGATCACAAGCCATCAAACCAAACTGAACTGCTTGAATTTTTGCACCAGGAGTAAAGCAGCATAAAGTTATCCAAAAGTAGTGTGTAAGACTGGTGGAGGAGAACATGATGCCAAGATGCATGAAAATTGTGATTAAAAACCAACAGGGTTATTCCACCAAATATTGATTTCTGAACTCCTAAAACATGTGTTTCTGCATTTCTGTTGTATTGTTGTGATAAAGAGAGAGAACTGGGCGCTCTGTGGAGTTTTCCATGGCGAAGCTGCTATTTGTTTAAATGTGAGGGAAGTTCGAAAGTTCTGGCGTTTGGGACTTTTTTCAGTCACTAAACAGAGTCAGCACTGGAAACAGCATTAGTCTGTATTTATAGCGGGGATTTCTGGCTGACTCTGCTTTATTATTATAGCTCCCTTAGGACGTGACCTCTGATCCCCAGGGGACACGTGTTTGGATTTTCTCTCCAGACCAAAAAGAAGAATTGCTCTGTTCCAGTCAAGACTATCATTCTGTCTCTGTATGTCTCTCTCTCTCTTTATTTATCTTCTACATTGTATATTAAAATGAAAAAAGACATGAAAACAGTTAAGGGACACGTGGAGTTACGTAGTAAACAGTAAAAAAGTGTTGGTCTTCCTCAGTTTTACAGTAAAATTATTTTACTGTTTGTAAAAATGTTAAAATGAATGCTTTGTAAAGTAGTTTAATGTTGGCTCTGATAAAAATTCCATATCTATCTATCTATCTATCTATCTATCTATCTATCTATCTATCTATCTATCTATCTATCTATCTATCTATCTATCTATCTATCATGTACAGGGGTTGGACAATGAAATTGAAACACCTGTCATTTTAGTGTGGGAGGTTTCATGGTTAAATTGGAGCAGCCTGGTGTTCAATCTTCATTAATTGCACATTGCACCAGTAAGAGCAGAGTGTGAAGGTTCAATTAGCAGGGTAAGAGCACAGTTCTGCTCTAAATATTGCAATGCACACAACATTATGGGGGACATACCAGAGTTCAAAAGAGGACAAATTGTTGGTGCACGTCTTGCTGGTGCATCTGTGACCAAGACAGCAAGTCTTTGTGATGCATCAAGAGCCACGGTATCCAGGGTAATGTCAGCATACCACCAAGAAGGACCAACCACATCCAACAGGATTAACTGTGGACGCTGTAAGATGAAGCTGTCTGAATCTGTCTAAAGTCTAGCTAGCTAAAGTTAATTTTTGCAGTGTATATTACTTTATCAGATATGTACACACATAGAAACACACGTTGTGTTCTGGTGAGACGGCTGTAGTGTGTGTGTGTATTAAGATCTGGTGTGTTGTGTCTGTCGGCAGGTCGCGGGGAAGGAGTTCTCCCTCTGGGATGAGTTTGTGGTGAGGGGTAGAGAAGATCGCCCAGAGGAAATGACAGTGGAAGAGCTGCTGAAACGCATCAAGGTTAAACACACACACTCACACACACACACACACACACACACACACACACACACACACACACTCATTCGTTCATATTGAATATCACACCCCACTCTGCTCGTTAGAGGAGCTCTCTCCAAGCTTCTTCTGTCCCCCGTCTTTCCTTCACTCCATCAGCACCTGGATTCTGAGGACCCTCAACTTCCCCACTAAAGATCCCCATCCTGAACCATTAAACCATGTTAACTGATACCTCCACACAACACCAGGAGGGTGAAGACTAGCACACGCCTCCTCCAATACATGTGAAGTCAGACTCCGCCTCTTTTTGAACTGCTGCTGATGCTGTAGCATTGCCGAATAGCATCACAGCGCTAACGCTCGGAGGAAAGCCTAGCGACTCGGTTCTGATACATCAGCTCACAGACGCAGCCTTGTGCTGATCCACATCACCCTAGGAGTGATGAGGAGAAAGAGAGAGCGCCATCTACTGTACCCACCCAGAGAGAGCAAGACCAATTGTGCTCTCTCAGGGCTCTGGTAGCTGATGGCAAGCTGCATGATCAGGATTCAAATCAGTGATCTCCTGATCGTAGTGGCAGCTCTTTAGCCTGCTGGACCACTTGGCATCCCTCTTAAAAGCAATAATATGAGGCAAATAAATCAACAGATACAGTACTAAATGAATTTTTTGCAAATCTGTTAAAAAAAAGTTTGCAAATATGTCCTCAAAGCTAAATGTGGCTTCTTAGAACCATCTAAAGTGTAACACGTATTTTGGTTTGTTTAACACTTCCATAAGTGTTCCTGACTAGCTTTAATATAAACTTGACAATGTTATTAAATTTAAAGAAAATAAAAAACATACATTGAAGAGAAGTCTGTCCAAACTTTGGATTGGTTCCCTACATACAAGTGTAATATTAGATATTGGCATCAGCCCAGAATTCCCACATTGATGGATCCCTAATAATAATGATGTATAACAATAAATTATGGGCTGTAAGTTTCATTATATATAACATGTACTGTAAATGCTTTTCTCTTTCTAAATGATTAAAAGTTTGATTTTGTTGGTTATTTTCCTAATCATGTTATTTTCTAACTCATTTCAGGATGAACATAACTTTACTGTGAGCGGTCTTTACTATGGGCCTGCGGTGCTGTATGCTGATTACTGTAATCATGCAGATCGACTTAAACAGAGGTGAGTTTTTTCTACACTTTCTGGGTGTTTAATATTGTGTGCTGCGTGTATATCAGTATTTTAAGGGTCTCCTTCCACAAAAATACACTTTTTCTTGTTGTTTGTGAAATACAGTAGGTCTCTCTGAGTTGTTTATGATGCTGCATATGAAACTGTTCCTCAGCTTCCATTGTACGGTGGCCCTGAAACCACATAAAAAAAAATGGCAAGAAAATAAAAAAGAGATGCACTTAAATAAAAGAAGCGATTAAAAATAAAAAGAACCACACAAACAAAAATAAAGCAGAAATTTAAAAAACGGACACACTTTTATAAAAAGATGAGCAATAATATAAAAAATAAACACAGTTAAAAAAAAAGATGAGCAATAATATAAAAACGGACACAGTTAAAAATGAAGTTTAGCAATAATATAAAAAACTCACACAGTTTAAAAATAAAGTTGAGCAATAATATAAAAAAACTCACACAGTTTTAAAAAATAAGTTGAGCAATAATATAAAAAAAACTCACACATTGTCTGCAGTAGCTAAGAAAAGAAAATCCTCAGAAATACGAGTTGATCAGAGAGATGTTAGGGTGTCTACATCAACCAGTGAGTTTATGGCCTTGCCCACTAGGGAGGAGCTAACAGCTTCTGTTTACACCAGCTAGTTAGCGTTAGCTATCTTGTATACAGTAAGTAACTATAGGTTTAAATCGGATCTCCGGTTGATTCTGCATTTTACCAAGACCTTAAATAAACACTAGGGAAGCACAGTTTGACAAAGTAGCACAACTTGACAGAACATTGGTCAAAGTGGGTGCCGTTTGCATCGGATTTTATGATATAGAGCGTATATAGACTCTATATATGGGGCTTCTACGTGGTGAAACTGTGCAAGCACCACATTACCAAGTCTGAAAAAAGAGTTTAGTAGCGTTAGATTAGCTGTGAAAGCTCTAAAAGTCTGACGTTAAGCGTTAACTTGAAGTTTAAGGGTTAACTTTATTCAGTACTCAGTGCTGCATATTTTTAACTAAGGCTGTTTATCTCTGAAAACATTTTGTCCTTTGAGATTTAGAGCTGTAAATTTGACTGTGGAGGGAATAGAGCAGGTAGGCGTTATCTGCTGCAGTGCTGTTAGCCAATCAGAGGCCATATATTTGCATGAATTGCATGAATATTTATTAGCAAGAGCCAAAATCCTGTCTTTCTTCAGAGACCTCTCATTCAGTGAACTAAAGCAAGGCTATACAGAAACACCACAAAACGGCTCACATGGTATTAATTCATACTAGAGACCACAACTAGACATTTTAAAAATAAAAAATAATTTTAAAACGATGAAATGAGACCTTTAATCACTTGTGTAATGTTTATTTAAATTATTAGATACTATACAGACCAAATTACTGTAGAGACTTCAATAAAAAATCAAGTGTTGACCTATTTAATCCAGTGATTGACCTCATTTTGTGAAATAGGGCTGCTTGAGGAAGTCCAAAACCAGAAATAGAAACAGGATGAGCCAGGGTTAACTGTTTTGATTGGCTGGATGTCGATAATATGATGTTTATATCTGTGGACAGGCAAGAGTGAAAGCACAGTTGTCCTAAAAAAAATGAGGTGACTGAGGTTCACTGGACCGTATTTAAAGGGTAATTGGAAACACATGTGCCTTGAGTGCTTTAATTAATGTATGATAACTAAATTAAGAAAAATTACAGCTGATGACCCTGAAGACTGAGCCGTTCCTGTGCAGTTCCTGTGGAATCTGTAGTCTGTTAACCTCATATTAACTTTACACAGTGGTTTCTCATCAGTGTTCAGTTCCATTAGGACTCTGCTAGTCATAGTACACAGTAGTATGGTCAGGAAAAGTGTTTTATTTTAAGAACAGTGTATTGCAGTATTGTTAGTCGTGCTGTTTCTCACATGTTTATATATCCTGCCCATTTAATGTTGGGGGCTATAAACAAATGCATACAGCATTTCTTGTTGGTTGGCACAATATTTTTAAAGCCTAAAGTCTTTTTATTTTGTGAATATTAACAATAATGACAATGCATTTGGACTTGCATGTCCCAATATACCAGTAAACAACATAAAGAGAATATAACATTTTCATAAAAAAAAAAAAACATCTGCATAAAAATCTACACAATGTCTTTAAAGTCTACAGTATAGCTGAGGAATCATACAGCTCTGGAAAAAAATTGAAGAGACCACTTTAGTTTCTGAATCAGTTTCTCTAATTTAGCTATTTATAGATTTATGTTTAAGTAAAATGAACATTGTTGTTTTATTCTATAAACTACAGACAATATTTCTCTCAAATTCCAAATAAAAATATTGTCATTTAGAGCATTTATTTGCAAAAAATGACAAAAGAGATGGCTAAAATAAAAAAATAAAAGATGCAGAGCTTTCAGAAAATAAGTTCATATTCATAAAGTTTTAAGAGTTCAATAATCAATATTTGGTGGAATAACCCTGGTTTTTAATCACAGTTTTTTCATGCATCTTGGCATCATGTTCTTCTCCACCAGTCTTACACACTGCTTTTGGATAACTTTATGCTGCTTTACTCCTGGTGCACAAATTCAAGCAGTACAGTTTGGTTTGATGGTTTGTAATCATCCATCATCCTCTTAATTAAATTCCAGAGCTTTTCAATTTGTTAAAATCAAAGAAACTCATCATTTGTCTGGCAGCTTAAAATGAAGTTATAAATCAAATTGTAATAGTCTACAAAATCACAATTATACCATGGGTAACTTCTAAGCAACTGAAGGCCTTTCTAACATTGGCTAATGTTAATGTTCATAAGTCCACCATCAGGAGAATATTAAACAACAAAGATGTGCATAAACAGAGTTGCAAAGAGAAAGCCACTGCTCTCAACAAAAAAAAAAATCATGTTTTCATGTCTGTGAAACACAGTGGTGGTAGTATCAAGGTTCAGGCCTGTTTTGCTGCATTTTGATTGAATACTGAATAATGCCAGACCCGAAGAACACAAGTTGCTCTACCAAATAATGCTTAAACAAAAATAAAGTTAATGAGACATGCAAATGATTCAAGTTTCATGCTTGCGAACAAATAAATTGTCTAAAATATGTGACCCAACAGCCATGATTGCAGACATCCAGTGAGCATGCTGTTGGTACCAGCACCATTGGCAGATGGCTGTACAACACAAGACTACATGCACACAGACCACTGCGACAACTACCCTTAACACCACATCAGTATCGCCAACGATTGCAATGATTTCACGCTACACTTTCATGGTTTCATGGTGGACATTTTTCCCTTTTTTATGTAATCTAAAACCAGACTGTGACAAAATGTCAGAATAAATGAAAAAACTAAAATTAATTAATTTAAAATACATGAGTATCCATTAATATATACTATTAAAGGAATAAAGTTACTATTTTGTTGATGGGTAAATAGTGAAACACTAAAAGCCTTCCTTATGCTGTCCATACACTACATGACTTTAAAAAAGACTCTGAAAAGACTTTAAATAGATTAAAGTCTGACTCCCTCTCACATCTAAAGACACGTCACAGACTTTTTACTTGCAGACTAAGATTTTTTAAAGACTGGGGATCTTACAGGTTTACTAACTGCAAGACTGCAGCTAGATTCTTTATGAGATTATTTCCCATCATGCTTCTGGTGGAGTTTACATACAATATTACATATTAAGTTATAAATAATGTGTATATTATCAATACTGTGATTTTATATCAGAGACTACCAACTTCTGTCCCTATTAACAGTTTAGTTTTCTGCCACACTTTTATTTCTTGATATTTTTAATAGAATATATTTTGTGTTTAACTCCGATTATACACTTTTTTTACATTTGCTTTTGTTTTAGATAGAACTAATGCAGTAAAGAACATCATCCTTGCAAATGTTTATGAACCATCGAGATGATGCGACCGCGACTCGACTGCAGCTCGACTCTAACAAGACTCTTGTGATTTTATCCCGACTGAGAAATTGCTTGAAAATCATTAGGTGTAAATTCGGCATAAGGGACTGAGGCTGGATTAGCAGCTGTAGCAGAGCAGCTTGATGATCTCCAGCTCTGCCTAAACACCTCTTCTCTTCACCTGTCGAAAGACACTCTGGATCTGTCGGAGACTCTTTCCTGTTCTGAAGTTTCCCAGAGTGAGAACAAACTGGTTCATTTATAGCTTCATGTCAGGTGCTGTGGCCCATTTTGCCTAATTTACTGTAATGTGTGAGAGTGAAAAGGTGTGAAAGCGCTGTTTCAACACCCCATTCAGACACCAGACACACCAAAACAGCATAAGCAGCATAAATATTTGCTATAGAGGGCCATCTCAATAAATTTGAATATCCTTGAAAGGCTTCTTTATTTTAGTAATTCAGTTTAAATGTATTAAACACAGAGTGATCTATTTCAAGTGTTTATTTCTTTTATTGTTGATGATTATGAAGCTTACAGCCAATGAAAACCCAAAAATCAGTGTCTCAGAAAATAAGAATATTATATAAGACCAAATGGTACTTTCTGCAGGGTGGGCAGTGTGCCAAATCCTGCTGGAAAATGAAATCCGCATCTCCATAAAAGTTGTCAGTAGCAGAGGGAAGCATGAAGATATGAAGTGCTGTAAGATTTTGTGGGAAAACAAAACTGCACTGACTTTAGACTTGATAATAAAACACAGTGGATCAACACCAGCAGATGACAGACATGTCTCTCCAAACCATCACTGATCATCAGTACATTTTACATTTCATTTGTAAATCAAGGGATCAGAGTCTGGAGGAAGAGTGGAGAGACACACAGTCCAAACTGCTCGAGGTCATAATCATCAACAATAAAAGAAACAAACGCTTAAAATAGATCACTCTGTGTTCAATACATCTATATAATATACGAGTTTCACATTTTTAACTGAATTACTGAAAAAAGTAACTTTTCAAAGATATGCTAATTGTTTGAGATTATATTGTATATTACAATAGTATATATAAAGCTCTGGGAAAAATAAGAGAGTTTCTCTGATTTTAACTAATTAAAAACCTCTATAATATAATCAAGAGGAAGATGGATGATCACAAACCATCAAACCAAAAAAGATGAACTGCTTGAATTTTTGCACCAGGAGTAAAGCAGCATAAAGTTATCCAAAAGCAGTGTGTAAGACTGGTGGAGAACGAGAACATGATGCTAAGATGCAGGATTGAAAACTGTGAAAAAAAAACAGGGTAATTCCAGCAAATATTGATTTCTAAACTCTGAACCTAAACCTTTATGAATATTAACTTGTTTTCTTTGCGTTATTTGAAGTCTTTAAGTTTTTCTGCCAAAAAATTCTCTAAATGAGAATATTTTTATTTGGAATTTGGGAGAAATGTTGTCTGTAGTTTATAGAATAAAACAATGTTAATTTTATTCAAACATAAACTTATAAATAGCAAAATCAAAGAAACTGATTCAGAAACTGGAATATAAAAGCAAGTCTGTAAAAAAGATTGGTGCAATGAATGATGTGAAAGATTTATCTCCACTTGGTAAAAATGCAAGATTTGTCTCATGTGGATGCCTTCTATTGAGATATCTGCCAGAAAATCTCCATTATTTGAAGTACAGGTAAAGTACAGTTGGGCCATGCAACAAGACAATGACCCAGAGCGCAAACATTGACCAAAATGAGTAAAAATGTGATGAAAAATGTGTTTTTCTTTATTGCAGAGTGTCAGAACTGGTGAAAATGGTGACTAAGAAGGAGATTCCTGCTCAGCAACAGATGCTGGAGATTATCCCCTCCTTTGCTGAGGATGAAGACTGTGAGAAAGTTCCACCAATCAGGTACCTCCTCTGATGAGGGCGTCCCTGTACCGCCAGTGTGTGGATCCACTGCCATTCTAAATACTTAGATATTACTTTAACTGTGATTTTAGTTTAGTTTTAATGAATGAAAGTGTGTTTTAATCAAGTAATGTTTTACAATAAGGGTGCAGTAATTAACAATAATTATTAAAGAATGTCTTTAATTAACTAATTATTAATAGACACCAGTGATTTTTTTTTCAACTAATGTCTTTATTCATTATTTACAACATTTTTAAACATTGGCATTTAGTGATGTTTTAAAAAAGTCTTAACTATGGGATGTAAATACTGTCAAAAATAAAATAAAAATGAAAACAGTAAAACTAAAATGCAGATACTGTTTTGCGCTTTAAATTTTTCCAAACGTGTGATAATATTATGACAATTTTTTACTTAAGCACAGGTAATATTTTAAAATTAAAAAGGCTTTTTGCCATTTTATTTTCATTACCATACAGGTTTTTTTTATTTCGACATGTAAATTGCTGTCTGCGCCACATGTCGCATTTGTCGCATATGTCACATTTCCATTGCATTTTGATTTTAGTTTTAATATTTATTATGCAGTTTGTCAAGGGAAAAATGGCCAGAGGAAACCAGTCTATTTTTTAGTTTTTCACTATTAGCTTTTTCATTTTAGATTTGACTGGGAAATACCAGTATGGGAATGAAAATGAAATGGCAATGGTCTTTTTCATTTCAGTGTTTTCATTTCAGTTCTATTTTTGGCAGCATTTATCACTCATACTTAACTACCATACAGATTATAAGGTGCATTATGCGACACTAGTAAGGAACAGGGGTGTCGCCATGTTTTCCTTCTAATTCAGCAGGTCTCGCTGCTGGGTAAAGCAAAGCTAAGTTAAGTCAACAGAACAGTAATCCTTAAAAAACATTTTCTTTAAAAGTCAAACGAGCGCTGGATGTTAATCTACATAGATTTCTCTCACCTCTGAATTAAATGGCGAAAAAGCTACTGCTTAGCGCGGTTAGTGGCTAATGCTAATGCTGCTCTAGCCGTGCTAGCTGGGGAAAGTGGCAGGCTACAGGCAGAAAATACTCGCCTAGGGACGGCGAAAGAGCTAGCGCTTAGCGTGGTTAGCGGCTAATGGTAGAATTCATACATAAGGAACACTGTTGATTTTTTGGGAAAATTAATGGATTTTAAGTGCACCTTATAATGCGAAAAATACGGTAGTTAATGTTAGTTAATCATTAATTGAAGGACTCATTTCTGAACCATTTAAAAATGTTTATTACTGTTGTAATTACTGTTAATTAATGACCCTTATTTAAACAAGTACATATCACTTTAATCAAGATCCGTTCTTCTGTTTCTAAATCATGCAGTTTCTCTCTGTTTAAATGAAATGATGAACTTTCCTCTCAGGAAAAATGTTAATGTTATAGGGTTTAGTTTTATGAATTAAAGGGCTTGTTCTGATCACTGGGATAAATTATGTCATTATAATGTTCTCTTAATCATGACTAAATAAAATAATTAAATGAATTAATTCTGATATTCTCTTAGTTGACACGTCCATCTTTTTTCCTTTTACATATTTTTTATTGAAGATTTTTCAAAATATTTTTCAGTCAAAAATACATACAGAATTTACAGTCATGTTTCTCCACTACATGGTTTTGGTTACATGCATTAAAATGAACCGGACATGTTACATTTATTTAAACATTTACACCTTAAAATAAAACACACATATTACCAACATCTTTAAGATATAGTTTAAGTATAATTTTATATTTTAAATATAATTTAACATAAACAAGAGCTTGTTTAAAAACCCATTGACCTGAAATAGTGCAGTTGTGCAGTTATCCATTGTGATTTTACATCGTGTTTTCCATGTTTTTTGTTTTTAATTATACATATCCAGAGGTGCTCTTTAAAAATCCCAAATTTTATTGCTTATAAATCGAAAGATATTTAAAATATATATATATATTTTAAATATATAATTATAAATTTTTTTTTAATAAATTATAATTCCAGTTCATTAAACTTTTAGCAGGCAGTCTTTCATTTGCAATTAGCCAAGTAGTATCTCTTATAAATTTTATTTATTTCGAGCTCATGAGTTTTTTTTACAGTTTTTTCAGTCTCTGTATAGAATTTCATTTTAAGCTGAGTTTTTTTACCCACTGGTTTATATCACCTATCCAGTTGGCCTCTCTATAAATTGAGTTAGCCCTTATTTTACATATGGAAATTGTGAGTTTGAGAGTTATTTTAATCACTCCTAGTCTTCCTTTTTTCTTTAAACAAAATCTTTTAAAAGTAAATCTCTTCTAGTGATTTCTCTATAGCTACCCCATACAAATTACTAGGGGTGTCACGATATCATCGAAATCGATCGAAATTATGTCATGGTCTCGAGCCTCAAAGTCAAAAAGAGGATCGACGATCCCTCCCGCAAATAGCGCAGCACACTGTAGCTGAAAGAGCAGCTCTTTCTCCACAGAATGTGGACATTCTCATCTTCTTAAAGAAAAACTTAAAAATATATATAAAAATAACAGTTGTTTTGTCTAGCCTCAAATATGTTAATAGTTTTGGTACCTTAAGGAGCATCTTTCTCTCAGATAAAGTTAATAATATATCTTTATTAAAGAAAAAAAACTCGTCATTCTCAGGGACCGAAAAAGTCTTAAAGTCTTATTTTTCATGTTTAACTGTTACAGTAGGATAGAGTTCAGTTCAGTTTGTTAAGGCTTATTATTTTGTTATGTTGCACATTGCTGTTTTAATAGTGCACACTGCTGCTACCAAAAAAAAAACATTAGATGGCATTACATATATATCTTAATTAAATTATTTAAATTTGACCATTAGTGCCTAATGTGGTGTATTACAGATCACTTGTATCACTTATATCAAGCCCACCTTTTGAAATAAGATATTGTAAATTTGATGAATCAAACCAATGACTGACTATAGACTAATCTAAAACTGGCAAAGGCCTCTCTGCTGTAAAAAAAAAAAAGAAAAAAGAAAATCGAGAATCGAATCGAATCGAATCGAATTGTGACCCTAAAATCGGAAATAAAATCGAATCGAGGATTTAGAGAATCGTGACACCCCTACAAATTACACATTTTAACAGCCTATTTTGTGTGAGCAGGAAGATGCTTGCTAAAAATTATGGTTTTGGTAATATAAAAGTGTTTATAGTTTTTATTTTGGTAACACTTTACTTGGATGGTCCATTTGATGGCCACTTTGATGCTCAACTGACATTCAACTAACATTCAACTACATGTCTATTAAATGCAAATGAACTAAAAGGTAAAAGTAAATGATTCTCTATTGAATATAACCCTACATTCAACTCTAATCCAAATGCTTATCTTAATATTTTAGGATTGGGTTTAGGGTTATATTTTAAGTTTAGGTTAAGGTTAGGGTTAGGTGTAGGGTTAGATTTTAGGGTTGATTAAGGGTTAAGGTTAGGGTTAGGTGTAGGGTTAGATTTTAGGGTTGATTAAGGGTTAAGGTTAGGGTTAGGTGTAGGGTTAGATTTTAGGGTTGATTAAGGGTTAAGGTTAGGGTTAGGTGTAGGGTTAGATTTTAGGGTTGGTTAAGGTTAGGGTTAGGTGTAGGGTTTAATTTTAGGGTTGATTAAGGGTTAAGGTTAGGGTTAGGTGTAGGGTTAGATTTTATGGCTGATTAAGGGTTAAGGTTAGGGTTAGGTGTAGGGTTTAATTTTAGGGTTGATTAAGGGTTAAGGTTAGGGTCAGGTGTAGGGTTTGATTTTAGGGTTAATTAAGGGTTAAGGTTAGGGTTAGGTGTAGGGTTAAATTTAAGGGTTGATTAAGGGTTAAGGTTAGGGTTAGGTGTAGGGTTTGATTTTATGGTTGATTAAGGGTTAAGGTTAGGGTTAGGTGTAGGGTTGGATTTTATGGTTGATTAAGGGTTAAGGTTAGGGTTAGGTGTAGGGTTAGATTTTATGGCTGATTAAGGGTTAAGGTTAGGGTTAGGTGTAGGGTTGGATTTTATGGTTGATTAAGGGTTAAGGTTAGGGTTAGGTGTAGGGTTAGATTTTATGGTTGATTAAGGGTTAAGGTTAGGGTTAAGTGTAGGGTTAGATTTTAGGGTTGATTAAGGGTTAAAGTTAGGGTTAGGTGTAGGGTTAAATTTAAGGGTTGATTAAGATTTAAGGTTAGGGTTAGGTGTAGGGTTATATTTTAGGGTTGATTAAGGGTTAAGGTTAGGGTTAGGGTCAGGTGTAGGGTTTGATTTTAGGGTAGATTAAGGGTTAAGGTTAGGGTTAGGTGTAGGGTTTGATTTTATGGTTGATTAAGGGTTAAGGTTATGGTTAGGTGTTGGGTTAGGTTCTATTTTGAATCATTTACATTCAACATAGGGTTAAGTTAAATTTAATGGACATTCAATTCAGTGTTAGTTGAATGTCAGTTAAGCATCAACAAGGCCATAAAATGGACCATCCAAGTAAAGTGTTACCTTTATTTTTGTTTAATAATTCAATTTATTTCTAAATTTTAATTCTATTTCTTCTCCTTCTTATTATTATCAGCACTGAAACCGCTGGTGAACAGCACAGTGAGCACACTCTGACCCTCCAAGCTGCTGCTATTCAGCCTGCTCTTTTGTTATGCAGCCCTCAGCACACACTTCAATTAGTCCCTCACACAGAGACATTATAAAGACAATGAAGCTCAGTTAACATCCACTCTAAACCTGTCTGCTCCATTTTATTCAGGACCATTTTATTCAGCGTTTCCATTGTTAGAACACACAAATATTCTCATATGTTGCATTTCTGCATAATTCAGAATATGCATTGTTTTAATAGAACCTCTCGATTGGTGATGGAATGGAAACAGGGCAGCCATTTATAAGCAAAGGTGTCAAATAGTAGTGAAGGACAAAGACTTTGTTAAGTATTACCTAAGATAAATGTAGGTTATCTATACTTTACTGGACTAGCAGACGTATGTAGTCTAGTATGAAGATGATTCGTGCAGAGACTCAAGAGAACTCCAGACAAACTCCAGTCCAACTAAACTTCTTTAATATATTTACATTGTTCTGTATATAAAATATATTCATTTACAAAGGGGCATATAGTAAAAGTGTTTTAAAAAGTTCTGGTTTCAAAACTACTTAAAGTATAAAAGTAAAAGTAATGTAATGAGAAAAAATAAATCCATTAAGAACAAAAGCTTAGGCCACGCCCGCAGAGTCCAGAAGTGCACTACACCCCTCCCCCTCCCCAAAACACATTTTACTAAAAGCCATAATGACTATAATGTTAAAATATAAAAATGTTATATTTTAAGCTGTTCCCTGTTTCAGCTGCATCCCAAATTTATCAACATTAACATTTTAATATAACATTATAGTCATTATGGCTTTTTGGGGATGTGTGGGAGAGTGGGGGTAGTGCATTTTTTCCTCTTACATTACTTTTACTTTTATACTTTAAGTAGTTTTTTGAAACCAGTCATTTTTAAACACTTTTACTTAAAGAGTAAAAAGCTTGAGTTGATACTTCTACAGCTTCTACAGAAGGATTTATTCTTAAACCCTGATATTCATACTTCTACCTACAGAGTAATGAATGGAGATACTTTTGACACCTTTGTTTATAAGAGATGTAATAAGTAATTTAATAATAAATAATTTAGTACAAAGTGTTTAAAAACGTGTAATTACTGGATTAAGTCATTATAATCATCTGCATACTTTTGTGTACTTTTTGCCATTTTATTATTGGGAGTGGTCTTACATTTATATTAATTGGTATTTAAAAGTCTTTAGTATTTAAATTAGTGTTAAACATGGTGCCAGCAAGGCTTTTTTGGTGTGATGCCACTAAAGATCCATTTTCTTCAACACGCCCCTATGTTTTATGCATCAGGAGTAAAGGCTTAAAGTTATCCAAAAGCAGTGTGTAAGACTGGTGGAGGAGAACATGATGCCAAGATGCATGAAAACTGTGATTAAATTTTTTTTTCACCAAATATTGATTTCTGAACTCTTAAAACTTTATGAATGTGAACTTGTTTTCTTTGCATTATTTGAGGTCTGAAAGCTCTGCATCTTTTTTTTATTATTATTATTTTAGCCATTTCTCATTTTCTGTAAATAAATGCTCTAATTTGGGAGAAATGTTGTCTGTAGTTTATAGAATAAAACAACATTCATTTTACTCAAATATAAACCTATAAATAGCAAAATCAGAGAAACTGATTCAGAAACTGAAGTTGAATATGAGTAAATTGAAGGGTTTTTCAATTTACTAAACTAAAAATCTATATTCGAGAACTAGTTAAATTCTTTCAATAAATATACAGTCTTTGAATATCGTTCTTCAGATATATATCCAATGATGTCATTGCATATTATGGGCTGTTGGCACCCCTTCTTCATCAGGGCACTAACAGTAAATAATGACTGTATTAAAACATTTTTAGGAATCTGAATGTGGTTAATCTGTGTCGTTCCTCTAAAAGGAACATCTGGATGATCCAGGAGTTTGTGGCAGTTGTGTTCAGTTTATCATTACTGGGATACTTTTTGCAGATTAAACAGAAAATCTCCTTTTAAAGCTTTAGACTATGGAAAATCCTACACTTAGAAAGCTAAACGCCACAGACCAACTTATTAAATCCAGCATCTGAACATCTGTTCAGCTTTTTATTGGTGTTCACTGGACCGTTCTCTCCAGACCAGAGAGAGACGGGGATTAGGTGGGCTGGTGAGGTTTATGTCAGCTAACCTCAGTGTTTTAAGAGGAAGCATGTGTATCAGTGTGTGTTTGATGAAGGAATAGGAGGGTTACACTTTAGCTGAAGGATATTATATGTGCACAGAGGCTTTATAACACATTTATAAGCATTGAATAATGTGTTTATAAAACAATAGTTGCATTTGTATGACTACTGTAGCTTATGCTTTTATCCGCAACATGCCACAAGTTGTAGGAATGATTTAAAGACCCTCAATCTTCAATTTATAACACATTAAATAAGCAGAATTCAGAAGAAATTTGTATTACAGCCATCATCTGCAGCAAGATGATGATGTAGGTCTTTGGAGCTCTGGAGGTCTGTAGGTTGACTATGACTGTTCTCACCATCCTTCTCCTCTGCTTATCTGAGATTTTTCTTGTTCTTCCACTTTAATCTTAACTAGAACTGTGGCTGTGGTTCTTCCATTTCCTCACTCTGTTCCTCTGAGATTTTAGCTTTTTGTATCCTTCCTCTAAACCAGGGGTGTCCAAACTACGGCCCGCGGGCCATTTGCTGCCCGTTTCCTTTTTTGGAGGGGCCCGCGAGGTATTTTAGAAATAGAATGAAAGTTGGCCCGCTGTTAAGCAGGTTTTTATAATGTGAGATTCAAAGTTTGAACGCTAGGTGTCAGAAACGGGCTAAAGAGACGGAGAGAGTGCGCATTTCTAGCTCAGAAAAACGGGCCAAAGAGTCTAAAAGAGGAGAGGATGCATTTCTAGCGCAGAAAAAACGGGCCAAAGAGTCTAAAAGCGGAGAGAGTGCGCATTTCTAGCGCAGAAAAACAGGCCAAAGAGTCTAAAAGTTGCCGTAATTAAGGAGTTTTATATTAAGAGATATCATGAAATTAAACATCAATTTGAAAAATCTTAGTTTACACAACACTGTCAAAAATAGATAAAGATAGTAAGTCAAGTAAAATGGTGTGTAAATGAAATAATCAGGAAGATGTATTATATAAAGTGGTATATTTCATTATTTGTTTTATTACAGAGTCTGTGACCCGTGACTTCAAATATATTTCTCCTTCTGGCCCCCAACAAAAAAAGTTTGGACACCCCTGTACTAAACCATGATGTTCAGGTTATTTTAGAGAAGATGCAAAAAGGAGAAAAACTTGCAATTGGCACCTTAACCCTTTCTCATAATTGGATTCACCTGTGTATGTAGGTCAAGGGTCAACGATCTTACCTAAAAACTATTTTTTTTTGTTCCAATAATAAGTGCTAAAGGTATTCAAATCAATAAAACCATATTATTATTATTATTATTATTATTATTATTTTACAGTATTTTAGGTCGGAAAGGGTTAAATAAACAAAAATCACAGTTTTTGGTTTAAATTTGCACAAAAAAAGTTATTAATGCTTATTTTGAGTTAAAATCACTTCAACTAAGGTGACAATTCTCAGCACTTCTAATTAAGATTCCTAATTAAGACTAATTAAGATATTTCTAAAATAAGCAAAATAATCTTACACTTACACAAAGCTTAGTAATACCAAAACAAACATCAGAGACAAAATTGAAATTAGATCACTTGTGTTTTTCAAGGTATGCATTAGTTAATAGCTGTAGAAGTAATTATGTGGGCATAAAATCAGGTTAAACTGCACCTGAACAGCCGTTCAGCTCAAACAATGAGGAGTATACAGTATTTGGTCATTGGTTTGAATCAAGGTTGGATCATGTTCCTTCACAAATGACATGTTATATGGTTTATTTGGGTACAGATCTTACAAAAATGAACCAAATCAAGAGTCTAACAAACCAACCAATCAGAGTCAAAACAGCCTAAAAAAGGCTGAGTTGAGATTTTTTTTTTAGGAAAATGTTCTTCAGCTCAAACCCTTCACCATCTGGACCCGGGGGGTTTGATCTAATAACCAACCCCCGTTCTGACACACACACTCGTTCACACACACACACACACACAAAGAGCTTCTGGACAGAAGAGCAGGAGATCAGAGTGCTCCACTGCAGGCATCCCTCACGAGGTGTCGACAGGACCGTCCTCCTCATCCTTAAACACAAACATCACCACAGGGTTCCTCTCTTCTCCTCCAGCAGAACCTCAGATCTGACACGAGCACAGCGCTAATCAGATTAGCATACAAATACAGCGGAGAACCGGTCTGACAGCTGCTGCTTACAATCTAACATTAACATTAAAATTTCAATAAATAAAACAGATATCATTGTTTTTGGGCCACTTGTGTTAAATTACACTGCACAACATTTTTTTTAAAAAGTCTTGCTTCCTGAAAAGTTTTAGTTGATTGTGACTGGTACCTATAGGGTATGCACAAATACAGTTTTTGTTTTACTGCATCACGTAGGAACTCTAAGAAATAGACATTTATATGTTTACCTATTTAATCACGTTTATGTTCCGCATGAGACATTAAGTTCAACAGAATTAGAAAAGTTTTGCTCCTGATTTTCTTTTGTATTCAACTTACAGTATTCAACTGTGTCCAGTAGTAACAGCAGTCAGCAAGCATTGATGGATTCCAGTTGCCCTGGTATCATTTCTCCATCGTAGCAATGTCCTGGTGAAACCGCTCACCATGTTCGTCACTGACAGCACCGAGATTCACGGGGAAGAAGTCCAAGTGTGAGTGAAGGAAAGGAATCTTGAGTGACATGTTGCACTTCATTTTCTGGTATGCACAGAGAAGTTATAAATGAAATTGTCTGTAATTGTCAACAACGTCTTTGAAGGCTTTCCAGGCAATATTTTCCTGGCCAACTAACAGCTCTTCACACCGCTTGTCACTCATAACATGTCTGATCTGGGGACCAAAAAAAAGGCTTCTTTGATCTTCACGTCACTTATTCTTGGAAACATCTGTCTTAAATTGCGAAAACCTTTCTTTTCCTTGTTCAGTGCTTTCACAAAATTCTTCATGAGTGCAAGTTTTATGTGTAGAGGAGGCAAAAATATCTTTGCTGGCTCAACAAGCGGTTCGTGTGCAACATTTTTCCATCCTGGAACTAACTTATTGCGGAGTGGCCAGCTCTTTCGACAATAAATTTAAGCAAAAATTATGATAAAACTGAAGATTTCTCTTAAACGGTACGTGATATGTAAATTTTGATGTGATATTCGTGATCAGCACCCAAAAATCTATAAGAAACACATAACAGTGTTCAAGAAGCAAAAAAATTGTTGTGCGGTGTTATAGGCCCTATAATAATAATTCTTATTATTTATAGTATCCCATTGAGCTTCTTCATGTATACAGTAAATCTTATGTTTTCTCTGATGAGAATCTTTTACATTACATTACATTACATTACATTACATTACATTTGGCAGACCCTTTTGTCCAAAGCGACTTACAATAGTGACGTACAAAAGTAATAGAAGTTTAAAGGTAAAAATCATCTTCAGACAGGGCCTAAAGGAGGTCAAAGACAAATAGTAGGATAGAGAAGTGAAGGAGGGGAAGAAGGAAAAGAAGTTAGAAGTAGTTAGTTAGTTAGAGGTGTTAGGAGAGTAAGTACTCTTTAAATAAGATTTATTGCATGAACAAGCTGCGTTTGAAAATATGAATTAGAATTATTATTATAGGCCTATAATTTAACACAAGGGGCCCAAGAAGAATGATAAAGTATGGTAATGAAAGATAATGGAAACATTAGAGTTCTCTGCAATGCTGCAGATGTTAGTTTTACTTTGCTCTGTGAGATTTTTGTGTATTTCTGTGCAAATTCTGTTCTTTTATCAACTAAATTACGCTCTGTTCTTTGCATTGTAGAAATATGTATATGCATATATATGCATAAGTATACAGCTCTGGAAAAAAATAAGAGACCACTTAAAAAAGATGAGTTATTTCGTTATTTCGGCCATTTCTCATTTTCTGCAAATAAAGAGAAATGTTGTCTGTAGTTTATGGAATAAAACAACAATGTTCATTTTACTCAAACATAAACCTATAAATAGCAAAATCAGAGAAACTGATTCAGAAACTGAAGTGCTCTCTTCATTTTTTCCAGAGCTGTAAATATACAGTATTGTGCAAATATTTTAGGCACTTGTGGGAATATTAAGTAAAGAAAAAGCTTCTTATCTGTGCAGTAAGTGTTTATTAGCTCAGTAAAACACTTATAGAATTACAATAAATACAAACAGCAATTTTACAAAAAGCAAAAAGTTTTCCTTAAAACAACATCTCCTAATCTCTCCTCCTCTTAATCTGAGTTTAATAGAGTTATTTCTAGTTCTCATCATATTAATCAACACCTGGTTTGGTAAATTACTGGTAAAGGTGGTACTGAACATATATATATATATATATATATATATATATATATATATATATATATACACATGCTGGCTGTGGAGCATCCAGGGGGAAATCTGGAGAAATCGACACTTTATTCTTCAGCTCGGCTCACAGGATATAACATACTCAAATTATATGTGGTGCTTTTTTCATGTAAAAACACTCATATTGCTGAGATAAATGGATTAGTGCAATTTGCTTTGGTGCCTAAAACTTTTGCACAGTACTGTATATAAGCATATGTGAATGAATCGAAGGGGTTTCTGTTTAGTATTCAATGTATATAAAAAAAATAATCTATATATCCAAGAACTTTGCAAACTTTTTCCAAATGCTTTTATTTCACCGACCGAAGCTTATTTACACATAAGTTTATATGATATAAAAATATTACTGTAAATTAACAATTAAATATCCAGTCTTTGCATATCGAGAGTTCTTTAGATGTATCCAATGATGTCATTGCATATTATGGGCTGTCGGCTCCCCGTCTTCATCAGAGCACTGAACTGGTAGAAGTCCGTCTCCAGCTGGTGCAGGCCGGTGTGTGATTGGTGGAAGAAGGGCTTTGGAGTCTGAAACCCTACAGGACAGGACATTCGCTTTGAGCAGGGCTCCACCACCTTCCCCCGTCCCTCCGTTCCCTTCGACATGCCGGCGATTTTACGCCTCATGTTCACCAGGAAGTCTTTGGCGAGTTTGCGACTGTGGTTGGGCTTGAACTCGGTGGAATCTGGACACTCTGGAAGGTCCATCCAGTTTTTGATGAGGTCTGCGAAGCTGTTGTCCCCCAGAACCAGAGGTTGCCGGTTGCGTCCCCTGGTGAGCAGGGACGTGGTCCAGTCTTCTGGTTCGCTGGCTTCAAAGGAAGTCCATCGCTCCAGGCAGGCGTCTGATGTGGACTTGGGGCGGACGCGGGCGCGGTTGGTGCGGACGCAGGCGGAGGACGAGACCCGGACGTTCCTGGTCCTGCGCAGCACCACGCCCTCGTCCTGCCACGACGCTTCCGAATACCCCGAATCGAAGTCCAGGCTCTTCACGCTGCAGGGAGATCCGCGGGGAAGATGGCCGACGCCGTCCTCTTCCTCCTCCTCGTCCTCCTCTTCCTCCAGAGGACTCGCCAGGCAGCAGGCCGAGTCGTAGGTGCCGGCGTCGCTGGACTGGGCGATCTGCTGGCGGCTCAGGTGCTCACGCCGCTGCTGCTCGCGGCGGAGGCAGGCTCGGGTCACGGCGTACGAGCGGCAGGGGGGATCGGCGGGCTCCCGTATCTGCTTCAGGTCCTGCAGCGAGCGCATCATGTAGCACATCTGGTCCCGGAAGCAGTCACCAGAACTGCGTACACAAAGCTGCGCACAGAAAAAGAAAGAGAAGGTTTTAAATAAAGGTTTTTAGATTTTTAATTTGAAAAGCTATACATATATACCTGGTGTTTAATTAAATAGGGAAGCATGAATGCACACTACACACTACTTCAGTACTCAAGGGTACACTTTTTTCACTAATTGTGCTTTTAAAGATATAATATTGGTCTTTACAGGGTCAGATGTATTTCCTCTGAAGTAGAAAAAATTTCTTCTAACAGCAGGAAGTACAGATTTGTACCGTTTAACCAGCTAAAAGGTACATTCAGTATTCTGTATCACTGTACTAATAAACAATTTTATTATACATTTTTCATTTGAAAGCCAGACAATTTTAGATCATCACGTTTTTGTCACATATTTAGTTGATAATAATGTTTAAAATCTTTATAATCTTTACTGTTACACAAAAAAAAATAGGTACAAAAAAAAACTTGCACTGAAAGATACTTTTTTGTACCTCAATATAAGGTTCAGCCCCAGCGACAAGCTTTGTACCCATTTAAGTACAAATCACAAATCTGTACTTAACTTTCTTAGTGTCTAGGTGTGGGCGAAATGACTCTAAAATAATCACAATAATTTAAGGATATTTCAATAAAGATATTCTTGACGATACGAAAAATAAATTCGATATTCAGTAAAAACTAAAAAAAATCTGTAAACTTTTGTCTAAAAAACAGTAAATTACCAAAACGTTGATGACCAAATAAACAAGAAAGTGCAGTATATACAGCTATATTTTCAGATATAAACTGCAAACACAAACAAGTATATTACAAACACATTGTGTGGACGTGAGCGATATTTTAAGGTATTTCTATAACGATATTCTTGGCGATATAAAAAATCAATTCAACATTCAGTTGAAACAAAAAAAACTAAAATCTGTAAACTTTGGTAAAAAAAATACAGTAAATTACCAAAATTGTGACCACAAAAATGTGCAGTACACAGTAAAAAATAGATCGCTTTCATAACGAATGTTGCTTCTGCTTTTATCACAATATCAATTTTCTTTTTTCATTTCGATAATACTAATATTTGACTAGTTTAAATATCTAAATTTTCTTAAGAATGAAAAGTGTATTTTTATGCTACAAAATTATCATTATTTCAGTGACATAAAATGGTCTTTAAGTGACAATAATATTTTTTATTACAATTATTTATGGGGCAATATATTGTCCACACAAAATAGTTATCATGACAGGCCTAGTTATCATTATCAGAAATATTTAAAAATGATCAAATTGTATCAAAGTTTGATTGTCCTAATTTTTTCTGATATTTTATTGATCCAGAAAGAACAATAGGATTTGATCTACTGGAATTAAAGAGCTTTTTAAGGGAACTAAGTTTGTTCACTGTGTTTTTAACCTCTTTTCAACAAATAAGTTGAGTTTGAGTGAGTTTTAACTGCATTTAAGTATCACTGACCATATTTTTTGTTGAATACTACAGTTTTTCCAGATTTTCAACTATGCAACATAACGCAAACCCAAATATTAGTATATTTCAGTGCTCAAAAAGTAACCTGAAACAGTTTTACAGATACTACACTCCTTAAACACACGTGCACAACAAGCTCGGTTAGAACAAAGCGCCATCTGAGCACCAGCAGCAAAGTCCCATAACTGACTAATGTTTTCCTTTGATTCACATAAAAGGAATCTGCAGTCAGATCCTGAATCTGAGCAGCTGCACCTAACCATTCGGCCTCCATATAAAGACAATGAGAGATTTTAGCGTGAAAAAAAAAAACAGGAGGCAGAGTCTGAGTGATGCATGATCACATACACATACTAGTGCATCTCAAAAAAGAAGAATGTCATTGAAAAGTTACTTTATTTCTGTAAAACGTATATAGTATATACTGTATTATATACAAATCCTGCTGGAAAATGAAATCTGCATCTCCAAACCATCACTGATTGGTGGAAACTTCACACTAGACCTCGAGCAGTTTGGACTGTGTGTCTCTCCACTCTTCCTCCAGACTCTGCTCCCTTGATTTTTTTCTCAATTAAATGTAAAATTTCATACTGATGATCAGTGATGGTTTGGCGAGACATGTCATCTGCTGGTTTTGATCCACTGTGTTTTATTATCAAGTCTAAAGTCAGTGCAGTTTTGTTTTCCCACAAAATCTTACAGCACTTCATGTTTCCCTCTGCTACTGACAACTTTTACGGAGATGGTTCATTGGATTTCATTTTCCAGCAGGACTTGGCACACTGCCCACACTGCCAAAAGTACCAATTGGTCCATAAGCCATTATAGTTGATAATCATCAACAATAAAATAAATAAATGCTTATAATAGATCACTCTGTGTGTAATACATCTATATAATATATGAGTTTCACATTTTGAACTGAATTACTGAAATAAAGTAACTTTTCAATTCTATTCTATTTTTTTTTTTTTTTTTTTACATGCACTAGTACTGTATCCGTGCTGGCTATATCAATCAATCAACCTTTATTTAAACTCGGACTACGTTAGTAAAATAAGTAATAAAACAGCATTTAAATTATATATATATATATATAGGACAATTATTTAAAAATAGTAATAATTAAAAAAATATTATTAAGATACAAAACAAATAAGGTACAAATAATGATTTAAGAGTAGGAATCATAAAATCATAGGTAAAAAAAAATCAAAGGTAATAGAACTAATAAAAATTCAACTACAGATGAATAAATAAAAACTAAACACATAAAAAAGTAAAATATAAATAAGCAATAACTAAAAACAATAAAAGAAAAGTGAGAAAAAAGTAAAAAAAAGTTAAACTAAAGCTAAAAAAAGCTAAAAGCTAAAAAGTTAACTAAAACCAAAAACATACCAAAGATCATAAAAAAAACTAAAATCCTATAGAAGCAGGATACGGGCCGAGCACCTCCCTCCCTCAGGAGGAGAGGAAAAGCAGGAAAAATGTGAAGCGTAACACATCCCCCTACCCCTGCCTCGCCTGAACCAGGGTCACCACAGGAAGTGACATCATTTTTAACTACTTTGCACAATGTAGGTTAGAGTTCAGGGTGTAGAATCGAGATTCTTTCGCCTGGAAAAACACAGAGCGAGCGCTCCATCACACAGCGAGCCTCGGTAATTAAATCCATGTCAAATCCATGGAAAAACCCATCGGTGGGACGCCTCGACTGCAGATGATCGAGATCCAAAAGCATTGTATTGTTGTTGACTCATATTTTGGAAGCCACCCTGGATGACCACACTCAAACTCCTTCTCAGACCACCTTCCTTTCCTTCTCCAAACCGAAGAGTCCCTAAAACAACCCAAGAACTTCCACAGTCTTTACTAACCTGCTTTACTATCACTTTACCTGAAACTGGAAACACACAATTAGTTTCAACTCAAATAAATTACGTCTATTTTACCTAAACATTTAATTGGCTTTTTATTGGCACAATAAAAAATGCCCATTGGGTGTGTCCCTAGTTACTGCTCTCACCCTCAGTGTGTAGTCACTTCCTTTTCCCCGTACTACCTTAGATTAACTTTTACTGTAGATCATGTATTATGATTAACTGCCTGGACTGTAATATGTTGTAGGCTGTAAGAACAAGCATCATATTCTCAGCTGCTATAACTAGCTGTGTTTCAAATCTATATAAAAATAAGACTAAATACAAATGTATTTTATTCATCTGACCATACAATTCAAAGTAGATTTGTTTGTGCAATTAATAAAGTCTGTTTTACGTAAAATTGTTTGACATAAATTTCCGAACATAACTCAACTACTACATGCCTTTGAACATTTGCGGCCAAAGATCTTTGAGTTAATTAAATTAATAATAAGTGTAGTATAAAAAAATACTTTATATCATATATTATGATTAACTGCTTGGAGTATGTTGTAGGCTGTAAGAACAAGTATCATTTTCTCAGCTGTTATAAGTAGCTGTGTTTCAAATCTATATTTTACTTAAATACAATAAAAAATAAGACTAAATACAAATCTCTTTTAATCATCTGACCATAAAATTCAAAGAAGAATTTCTGTGCAACAAATTAAATCTGTTTTACATAAATTAAGCTTCATATTCGAGTTTCAAGATACAGAAATGGATACATTTGAAAATCGAGAGAAGATTCAGTTTGTGATATGCTAAAATGAAAAACTAGAAAATAAAAAAATGGGATGAAACTGAAAAATAAAAAAAAACTGAATCTTATCTCGATTTCCTGATTTTTCCATTTTTTGTCCATCTTTTGCATTTTGTAACAAAATTAAGCTTCACATTTGAGTAACAAGATACATATATTGAGTTACAAGATATATATATTTTTTCTTGAAATTCTGTTTGCAAAATGCTAAAATAAAAAAAGAGAAAGTTTAAAAATTGGATGAAACCCCAACTCTTCTTCACAATAACAAATAGAAAAATAAAATGTTTTACACCCAATTTACTATTGAAACAGTCAGAAAATGAAACTGCTAAATGTTACACTGAACGTCAAAATACGAACATGGCTTTTTGCAGGTGATTTTACCTGCAGCTCTGCTGTGGTGCTTCCAGATTTTGGTGGAATTTGGTGGACTTTAGTAATTTACAGCCTGTGGCGAGTCAGAGCTGCAGTTACGGGGACCGCTGGCCAATCAGTGCTGTTATCACAGCTGTGAGAACTTAAGCTTTTGGTTTTGAAAGCAGAGCGAGCGGCGGGGAGCTGCCAGCAGTTTGCTTAAGGCCAGGAAAAACGTATACAGATGGGTGGAGCTGACTCTGCTTCCAACCAAATTCCTTCCCAATCATTTAGATCTATTCCTGCAGCTCAGTTTAATCGCTGGATTGATGTTGAGTCTACAGAGAAAACCTTACAGTCGACTGAGAAACGGAAAGGGGAATTCCAACCACTTTAGCACTTTATGCTAAAATCCAGATTATTTTTATATTTACTTTAATAGCATTTATATGCCACTCTTATCCAGAATGATTTACAGTTAATTGCTTATGTTGATTACAGAGGTAGAACAATGTAGAGTTAGGAGTCCTGCCCAGGGACTAATATTGTATTGTATAGTGATATATTTATATACAGCTCTGGAAAAATAAAAATAAGAGGCCACTTAAAAATGATGTTTTTCCTTAATTTTACCAAATTGAAAACCTCTGAAATATAATCAAGAGGAAGATGGATGATCACAAACCATCAAACCACCAAACTGAACTGCTTGAATTTTTGCACCAGGAGTAAAGCAGCATAAAGTTATCCAAAAGCAGTGTGTAAGACTGGTGGAGGAGAACATGATGCCAAGATGCATGAAAAAACTGTGATTAAAAACCAGGGTTATTCCACCAAATATTGATTTCTGAACTCTTAAAACTTTATGAATATGAACTTGTTTTCTTATATATATTCTTATTTGAGGTCTGAAAGCTCTGCATCTTTTTCGTTATTTCAGCCATTTTTCACTTTCTGCAAATAAGCTAATAAATGCTTTAAATGACAATATTTTTATTTGGAATTTGGGAGAAATGTTGTCTGTAGTTTATAGAATTTCAGGTCTCTAAATCTTTACCAGAGCTGTATATATATAGATAATCTGTTTAAATCAAGTTTTAAACACATTTTAATAAAAGTCATCTGTCACATAAATTTACTAATTATTTTTTTTTTTTCAGAAGATTTTTCTGTTGTGGCTTTTATATTTTTCATATTGACATTGGAATTGTTTTAAATTGACCTAAATTAAGTAATATATACTGACATTAATTTTGCATATATTACCCAGACCTAATGAATTAGGTAGTTAAGTTATCCTGGAGCATTTCTATTGGTCCATGCAGAAATTAAATAAACTATTGGACTTAGGAACTACATGATAGTAACTACAAGAATAATTGTGAAAACACAACAGTAAAGTTGTGATAAATGATCATTTTACGTTATCTGATGCTGAATTTTATAACAAATTATTTAAAAAGTTACTGTAATTCCCCTTTAAGTCTAACTGTACTGAAAAGACCAGGCGTTTTTTGTGCACATGAAGCTTTTAGCTGGAGAATAAATAGAACATCTGGAATGTCGTTGCTGCAATTTGTTGCCCAAGGGACAAACTTGACTTATGAGCTCAGAGTGCTGACCATTTGGTGCTGCTCGCCCAATCATCACATCTCTGTCAGATCTGCCATCCCCCATCTCTGTCTCAGAACAGCTCAGAGACAGAGGACCAAAAAATACGTGGAAAACGAAAATACAGAGGTTTAAAAAAGGAATTTAAGCTATTTTAAAGCATTTTAAAGTATTATTTTAAAGTAAGAGTCTTAGTTTTAAGGTTTATGGTGAGAATGTGGAATTGTATAGAGCATGATAACAGAAAGTACTATTAAAACATGCATTGTGGTGCAGTCTCTTTTTTTGTTTTGTTTTTTGTCTAGTAAAAAAACATATATAATTTTGGATGTATTACCCTGCCCTAATGAATAAAGTACTTACATTATCCTGTAGGGCTGCAATGATTAGTTGATATAATCGACAATGTTGATTATTTAAATTTGAAGTCCACAAAATAAGTGGAAAAACGATAATTCCAAGATTTTAAAAAAGGATTTAAGCTATTTTTAGGCATTTTAAAGTCTTCTTTTAAAGTCACAGTTTATAAGTTTACGGTGAGAATGTGGAATTGCATACAGCATGCTAACAAGTAAGTACTATTAAAACGTGCATTGTGGTGTAGTCTCTTTTTTTGTTTGTTTTGTTTTTTAGAGTGAATGAATTCTGTTGCTTCCTAATGAAAAACATATATTTTTGGATGTATTACCCAGCCCTAATGAATAAAGTAGTTAAATTATCCTGTAGGGCTGCAATGATTAGTTGATATAATCAGCAATTTCAGTTGATTATTTAAATTTGAGGTCCACAAAATGAGTGTTAAACTTAAAGACTTAAAAAAAAAGAATTTAAACTATTTTTAAGCACTTTAAAGTAACAGTTCATTAGTTTATGGGGAGAATGTGTAATTGCACAGAGCATGCTAACAAAAAGTACTTTTAAAACGTGCATTGTGGTGCAGTCTCTTTTTTGGTTCGTTTTTTTAGAGTAAATGAATATTGTCGCTGTCTAATGAAAAACAAATATAGTATTTCCAAAACAACAACTTAAAAGGAGAGAGATAAAACCTTCTTAACTTTCAATAGAAGTCATTATAAATAGAGTTTATTTCAGGTAATTTGGGATAATTTCTATTGATGCATTTATCACGAAATTGTGATATATTGTAAGGGACAGTTTGTGTGTTTAAATTATGTAGTAAACTAAAAATCGACAAAAATATTTGAGAATATTTGTTTTTCATTGGACAGCGATGATTTGGTTATTTTTAGTGATGGTTAGTTTTAGTTGATTTCTGTGGTTAATCTTAAGATTTGTGCTTTAAATAAAACCAAACAGCTGTAAAATCGACCTGCCTAATGAGAAACAGCAAAAAATATATACGATTTGTGTTTAATTTCTGGGTTTTTTGTATATGCATTCCCTATTTTTCTTTCTATTTTAACTTTGTAAGCTGTAAACCACTTTGCACTGCATGTCAAATGTATTAAAAGTGCTATATAAACACAGTTAATTATTATTATTGGTCTTATATTATTAAATAAGGCCAAAACTCAAAAATCACAATTTAAAAAACAACAGCTTGCATTTTCTTTTAAATAACGCAGTAGTATAGCAGTGTATCACTGCTGTAAAAGTAAATAATTCACTTACCATCCTTTCCTCTTTCTCCTGGATATGATAGATATGATCTTCTCCTTTACAGTCCTGAGAGAAAGATCACACAAATCATCACTTATCCATCTTTCTGAAGCCAAACTCTCTCAGCATCTTGTTTTAGGTGGTTATAAAGTTTCTCCTGTGTTTAAATACTTACTGAAGTAAAAGCTCTGCAGCTCCTAAAGCTGTAGAAATGTTTAGAAATGTGTAGAAATGTGTAGAAAGCTGTAAATCCTCAGAGCAGATGTGAGTCCAGCTCTTCAGTCTGGCTCCTGAGGGTCTGCTCTCAGAATCTCACACACACACTTTTAAGCCCCGTTCGTTTCCCTTTACCACAGCCTCAGCCAATCAGCCCTGCGCATCACGGTCAGTCAGCCAATCAGGAGCAGTCTGAGCTTTGAGAGGGCGGAGCCTTGGAGTGAGCGCTTCTTACCACAGATGCAGCTGTTAGTAATACAGTACAGCTACAATATCAGCTATATATATATATATATATATATATATATATATATATATGTTTATGTTTGAGTAAAAAGAACATGTTGTTTTATTCTATAGACTACAAACAACATTTCTCACAAATTCCTAATAAAAATATTGTCATTGAGATCATTTATTTGCGAAAATGAGAAACGACTGAAATAACAAAAAAAGAGCTTTCAGACCTCAAATAATGCAAAGAAAACAAGTTCATATTCATAAAGTTTTAGAGTTCAGAAATCAATATTTGGTGGAATAACCCTGATTTTTAATCAGTTTTTTCATGCATCTTGGCCTCATGTTCTCCTCCTCCACCAGTCTTACACACTGCTTTTGGATAACTTTATGCTGCTTTACTCCTGGTGCAAAAATTCAAGCAGTTCAGTTTGGTGGTTTGATGGCTTGTGATCATCCATCTTCCTCTTGATTATATTCCAGAGGTTTCAATTTGGTGAAATCAAAGAAAAATACATTTTTTTAAGGATCTATTTTTTCCAGAGCTGTTTAATAATAGCTAAATATTTTCCAGGAGATTCTTTAGAACAAACAGAACAATCAGAGGAGCAGCCACGCATTGAGAAAATAAGAAGAATGTAAGTATAAAAGTATTGAATATTTTTAGGTTTTTATATCTCAGGTAAGATATCAATTATAAGTAATCTCAGTTATAAGTTTAGCTGCTCTATATGAACTCACTCATTTTGGACTAACTCGGCAGCGCCCTCTGCTGGTGTGACAGACCCTGAGGAGATTCTTATAATAATTAACAGTATTTAAAGAGTATCCTCTTATCTATCTATCTATCTATCTATCTATCTATCTATCTATCTATCTATCTATCTATCTATCTATCTATCTATCTATCTGTCTGTCTGTCTGTCTGTCTGTCTGTCTGTCTGTCTGTCTGTCTGTCTGTCTATCAGTCTGTCTTTCTCTTCTGTCTATCAGTTGTCATATAAGAAAAAGTCATTAAAACATGTTAAGAAAATATTTTTTATATATTGTAAGTTTTATTCTGTACACTTATACTTCTTGTCTTGTTTTATATTAACAGTATTACAATAACTGTTTAATTGCCATTAATACAATATAATTATATCTTAAATCAATATAAACATATAAAATGTGTTCATATTTAATTAGAAAATTCTCACAGTGGATGTATGTACCTACAGTGAGAGATGCTGTAAATTATGTATATTGAAAAATCAGAAAATGTATATCATAATTATTAAAAAAATGTATTAACTATTGCCTAGTTATATGTTGTATATTTCTATATTCACTTATTGTCCAGTTGACTAGTGACCAATCAGAACAGCAGCCACAGCACAGCGTGCTCTTACACCGCCATCCAGTGGCAGAGTGGTGCTACTGCAGCCACGTGTTTACAGCCCATAATACTCACTGCCTTTACTTTATTTACTCTACTTTAATGCAAAATAACCATCCTCAAACCCTCTAAACACACAATGGTGTGTTTATATCTTCACACATTCACACTCTTCACCTGCCAATTGGGGAGAAACAATACCTGCAGACATTCCAGACATTCCTGTCCTCAGCACACCTGTGATTACAG